>NC_025998.2:32133455-32404513 GCF_000442705.2 Elaeis guineensis
AATATTAAAAAAAGATTAAACTGGTGTATATGCTTTATCTGACAAAATTATCAAATTGACATTAATTTGGTAAAGGAACATCATCCATTACACATAAAATTGAGAAAAAAAATATAATAGATAGTTATTAAGCAAGTTTATGCAATTATATTATCATCTACACAATCTTAAAGACCTAACATGGTCATTATACAAATCTCTAGGTGTGGGCTTTGTAAATGGATCTGCAACTATCTTGTGTGTAGAGATATATTGCATATTGACTGCTTTACGTGCAACCATGTCTCTCACAAAGTTATACTTGATGTCAATGTGTTTGATCTTTGCATGATATTTAGGATCCTTAATGAATGCGATTGCTGCTTGACTATCTCAATTCACTAACACAGAGTTTGATTCATCTTCATTGAATCCCAGGTGAGTCAGGAATCTCTTAAGCCAAATCGCTTCTTGCACCAATACAAAAAATACCACAAATTTTGCTTTCATTATGGACAAAGCTATACATGTCTATTTCTTGCTACTTTATGAGATTGCTCCATTGTTTAGCAAAAAAATATAATCAAAGATGGACTTTCTTTCATCCAGATCACCTCTCCAATCTGCATCTGTATAGCCCACAAGATGCAGATCATGTCCTTAGTAACATAGTGAATAGTTCATAGTGCCTTTGAGATGCCTTAATATCCTCTTCACTGCCTTCCAATGAGATTGTCCTAGATTTGATTGATACCTGCTTACCATACCAATAGTAAAACAGATATCTGCCCTTGTACCCACATTGCATACATTAGGCTTCCTATAGCACTGGTGTAAGGAACCTTTGTCATTTGTTTTTTTTCTTTTGAAGTCTTGGGATACGTTTTTAGGCTTAGACCCTCATCTTTTGCAATAGGAGTATCAATAAGCTTGCAATCTTGCATATGAAATCGTTCAAAAATTTTCTTAATATATTGCTCTCATGAAAGAGCTACCAATTTCTTAGAATGATCTCTAGAAATCTTAACTCTTAGAATGTAAACTGCTTCGCCCATATCCTTCATCTCAAAATTGGAGGATAACTATTCTTTTATGGTTATGATATACTCCTTATCATTTTTAGCCAATAGTATGTCATCCACATAAAGTGAGAGAATCACAAATTTGTATTTAGATCTCTTAACATACACGCAATGGTCTTCATCGATTATGATAAAATCATATGAGATTATCGCTTCATGAAATTTAATATACCATTGCCTGGAAGATTGCTTAAGTCCATAAACTGATCTTAAAAGTCTACACACTTTGTGTTCTTGACCTTCACTTATAAAACCTATAAGTTGTTCTATGTAGATTTCTTCTTCCAGTTCTCTATTTAGAAAAGCAGTGGTTACATCCATTTGATATAACTCCAGGTCTAAACTTGCCACTATGGTTAGAATTACGTGTATAGAGATAAATCTCACAACATGAGAGAAAGTCTCTTCGTAGTCAATTCTCTTTTGTTAAGTATACCCCTTTGCTACAAGGTGAGCCTTATACCTTTCAATTATTCGATCCGCCTTACTCTTAATTTTAAGAACCCATTTGTTCTCAATCGCTTTATGTCCCTTAGGAAGATCAATCAATTCTCAAACATTATTTGATCTCATTGACTATATTTTTTCTTCCATTGCTTTCAACCACTTATCTTTCATAGTGCAAGAAATAGCTTCACAAACTTTTTTAGGCTTGTCTTCATCTTGTGGTGTAACTATGAAGGCTTCACATTCAATCTCAAAACATCATCAGGGAATGTTTCCACGACTACTATGCTTGATTTCTAATTTTGATGAACTAATTTCATCATCTTTAGTCTTTCTCCCACTTGGATGAGATATTGTTGGCTAATTTTTTGGTATGTGTATTAAGTGATTTGCAGCAATCAAATCATCTTGTAAAAAGACAGATCCAAATATATCTCACCCTTACTTGGAAATTCATTTTCAAAAAAAGTGGCATCTCGAGATTTAAATTCGATTATACTCCCACTCACTTGTTCACCAATGAACATGTATCCTTTTGAATGTTCGAAGTATTTTATAAATATACTTTTTTTATCTCTTGGACCTAATTTGCCATGTTGATGAGCTGGCTCATGAACATAGGTAGCACAACCCCAAGGTTTGAGATAAGTAAGATCCGATTTTCTTTCGATCTATAATTCATAAAGGATCGATGCAATCGATTTGGAGGTACTCGATTGAGTATATATGCAGCAATTAATAAGGCTTCACCCCAAAAGATGACAAGTAATTTGGCTTGAGCCATCATGGATCTAACCATTTCCAAAAGAATCCTATTTCTCTTTTCAGCAACTCCTTTTTATTGTAGAGTGCTTAGTATTATTAATTGTCTATCTATTTCTTTTTCATTATATAATTTCTCAAATTCGTGAGATAAATACTCACGTCCATGATCGGTCCTTAACACTTTAATTTTCTCATCTAGTTGATTTTCCACTAGGATCATGTATTTTCTAAAGCATTCTAAAGCTTCAGACTTGTGGGAGATCAAATAGACATAACCGAAATGTGTGTAATATCTATGAATGTAATGAAATAAACACCTCCATGTCAGGCCCTAATATTCATTGGGCCACAAATATCAAAATGTATCAATTGCAATGGAGTGTCAGCTCTAATTGCTTTACCAAATGGCTTTCTTGCCATTTTTTTCGCTAAACAATTTTCACAAGTTGATAGATTAACTGTTTCAATTGGGCATAATAATCCCTCTATAGCTAATCTATCCATTTGGTGTTGTCCTATATGGCCTAATCTAGTATGCGATACATCCACATCAACATCATTAAAAGATGTAATAAAGAAAGAGCAAACATTATATATATCACTACATAAAATGTAGGTAACATCCAACACAATAAAATTATCCAACAGATAACTAGAACCATAATAACATGTATCTAAATACATATTTAAAATAGTGCCATAGAAATTTAAAGCAAATCTAGACTTAAGAAGATTGTGCCAGATATCAGGAGCAAAAAAGACATCATGATGAGTAAAATACGTCCAACTCACATACACAATTTGCAAGTGCCAATGCTCTTGACTTCAATACGAGCATTGTTTTCCACATAAAGCCATCTTGTTCCACACTGAATCCAACGAAAGTCCACGAACACATCGCGATCTTTTGTTATATGGTCGGCGGCCCCGAGTCTACAGTCCATAAAGAACGAGATTCAGTTAATAAGCAGAACTAGCAACTAATGCTATACTTGCAGTTACATATATAACTGAAGCATTTCTATATGCTTCTAAAGTTTTCATAGTGACAATCATATGAGAATATGAAACATATGTAAATTCATTTAAAGTTAATACGTTCTTTGGCTCGTTGCACTCACGAGTGTAGTGGTCTTTTTTGTTACAATTGTAGCACTTAATCTTATTCTTTTTGGGATGAACCATAGGATCTTTTCTCTTTCTTTGATATTTTTTAGGACCACCTTTTTGCTTCTTCGACTTGTTGCCCTTATAACCATACCCACTATATGACTTGCGCTTATGTCTAGAAGCTTCATGTGAGCTCGAGCCAGTCATATACATGTCAGTATTAAGCCTTGATGCCTCAACATTATCTTTCTCAAGCTCCAAATTATGTGTAGCATCAGTGAGAGTCTTTATACTCTCATTGTAGGTAAGGTGCACCTTCATGTGCTCCCAGTTATGGGGCAAAGACCGAGTAATGGTCTGAACCTATTGTTCATCGGAAGTACGTGGCCTGCATTCTTCAACTCACTAATCATATTGGACATCTCTCTTAGATGTTGCCTCATGTTATGATTTGGATGCTTCTTATAGGTATCAAACATAATAATGAGTTGTCTAAGTTTGGTAACAGAGATCCCACCAAACTTCACTTTCAAAGAATTTCAAATTTCCTTAGCAGTATCAAATTTTCGAAATTCATGCATAACATCATCCTCCATACTGCTAAGTAAGGTAATGTGAGCTTTGGAATTCTTTTTCTTCTAGGCCTCATAAGCCTCTCGGACCCCTCTATGCTGGACCATATTTTTTTCTTCAAGTTCATTCAGGACATAGTTCAAAGCATCAAGAGCATCTTGTTCTTCTAGGACATATTGGATTTTTATGTGCCAAATTTCATAGTTTTCACCCCTAAGTTTCATTCCACTATTCAATTCAGCAACTATATTCTTTGTTGCAGTAGCCATTTTCGCAATGGTTTTACATAGAGAGACATAATATGCACTAATTAATGTCTAGCATAGCACACAATCATCTTTACATAATTCAATAAATTATCATAATTAATGATGTAACATAAAATCGAAAGATCACTAGTTTCACAATCATCATCCATGTTTACATGTTTCATTACATTAATTTATTTTCTTATGCAAAGACTCCTACTTAAGTAACAAATACTTAAATTGAACATGGTTAAACATATTGATGCAACGGAAGCAAATTAACATAATAGTAATTTTATATATATATATATATATAACTAGTTCACTAAAACAAGTAAAGCAAGAAAAAGCATAATAAAAAATAAGAAACCAACAAATTGTCTAACCATATGAATTAAAACAAATATTTACAAGATACATAAGTTCTGTGGAAAAACACCAAGGGATAAGTCTAAGAAAACACCCTCCTAATAGGGATCGAGTCCAAGAACCTATCATGTAGGTCCATAGGAAGTGTATAGTACAAGTTCGACAGTCACGGGGTTCCTAAGTAGATACACCTCCCACTACAAAGCGTCTTCCCAGCAGATAAACAAACAGATCGTCTAGCTCCCCTCCTTACATACTCGGTTATGAATTTCTGAATCACAACTCGATAGCGCTTATATTCTAGTTCGATTTTTCAAATATGGATGAGAAGCCCTTGCAGATACGGGCTACGCAATCTACGCATTATCAGGTACACTCCCAAGTCAGTTTTCAGGTCACCCATCCATACGACATCCTGAATCCTATGATGCAAGTAGATGATATGGTTCAGAAGTTGATCCATATCATCCTCATGGGTATTGGGATCCATTACAACATCTATCAGAGATGCAAGATTCATCTGAAGTCTTTGTCTTTGTGCTTGAGTTCTTGCTACTATAAGTGTCCTCATCAAGATCATATTTTTTCTGTAACGAATACTGGGACAGTTAGTATATACAAAATATATACAAACAATGATTAAAAACTTATTTTAATCAACCCAAAGTAGCATAGAATATAGTAAAAATATTTTTTGATGTCTAAAAAACTAATTTTAAATTACCAAAATTTAGAAAATATTTTTTGGATCCCAACAATGGTAGCGATGTCAAAAAAATACCATCGGATTTGACTTTACATGCGCAAGCAAGTCATCTCATCGGTGTCCTTCAGCACTACCAATTTTTGGAATTGGGACATTCTAAGGTCCCAGGTCCGTCTATGTGGTATGCTAAGCCTATTATTCATATTCTTCCCTAAAAGAAGAAAATTTTCAGAATTTGATTATCAAATGGTCTACTTTGAACCCTTATATCTCATTGGTTTCTAGTCCAAATTGTGCAAATCATATATCGTTTTGAAGCTTTACATGTCTACTTTACAAAGACATAAGTTTCATAGGCCAAAACATGCATTATCATAATAAGTTCAAGCCTCAAAGATAGCAACTTAAAACTAAAAAACACTATTTCCAGAAATGGCAGATCTAATGGTTCAGCTTTGGAGAGTCATAACTCTCTTAATCCTTAACAAAGTTAAGCGTATGATATATCAAATCGAAGCTTGACATACCATCTTTAAAATAGTATAAAATTCGACACATATGCCAACATTTTCAGACCCAAAGTAGGCTGCTCGCTAACTAAAAAAATGCAGATTTCAGTTTTCTAGAATTAAATACCTAATTTTGAGAGGCCATATTTTACTCAATTTGCATCCAAATAATACAAATAAGGTGTCAAATTAAAGCTAATTATGCCAACTACAAGATTGAAACGTAAAATCATACATTGGAAAGCATATGAACAGAGTAAAAGAATCTTAAATTAGGCATTTTAACAAGCACGAAAAATTTCAAAAAAATAGGTTTTCATGCCTCCAATCATCGATCAATTCCAAATTGCCATTATAATCATGTTTAAACCAGAAAAAAAGCCTTATAGCTCTGATACCAATAAATTATATAGCTACTTATCTCTTGTAGCATAGAGAATCAGAACTGGCTTGTGATTACGGCTCAGAAGCAAAATCACGAATGGAAATCGACCAATTCCACGGCCTAAATCTTTCTTTACATTTTGCAGAGAGTTGAGTGATTGAGAGAGAGAGAGAGATGAGAGCAATTTGTTTCTATTTTTATATATATATTTTTTAATTGGGAAGTTATTTTTCTTTTGTAAACCGTACGTGAGAATAACTGCTAGTGGCAATTATTCTCTACATCCCACTTCCTCTCCCTTTTTTTTATTTTAATTTATTTATAATAAATGATGGATCGGACCACCTATTATGGGCGGACCCAGATCCATAACCCAACACCACTAATCATGACTCAACCAATAACAGTATGCTACCTTTGCTCTCTACTTGTATGGCACCTTTTTGCAGGAAAATGAAGCAAGGTCATTGGGTCTCAAGTACCAAATCATGGAAACAGTTACAGGGAGGAGATACAATTCATCCTTTAGCAGGCTGGTCGTAAAGATACGGATTTGCTTCAGGATTCTCCTCAGTCTGGAGGTGTATGTGGCTCAGCTCTAATCGTCATTCTCTTTTTAAAGTTCTACAGGATGCTGAGTATTTTCTCTCTTTATGTCACACCCCGAACCCATATAAGTTTCGCATTCAATAGATAATCAGTATATTCAACACAAATATTAATATCTCCTCTTCATTTCAGGGTCAACATTCTTATACTTAGGTCAACTTACTAATTAAAATCCAAAATATAACTCATCAATTCTATTATAGATATCATATGCCACTTATGCATAAATTTCATCATAGTATCTATTGATTCAAAATTTCAAATATCGAATCTTTTCTTTTATATCTATCATATTCATTATGATCATAATCTAAGTTCAAATATCACTAAAGTCCAATTTCGAATAATTATAATCTTAAGCTCAAATACCACTTAAATCATATTCTCTAGTGATCATAACCTAAACTCTAATATCATTCTATTACATCCTTAATGATCATAACTTAAACTCTGATATTATCTATCATACTCCATTGATTATAATCCTAGAAATATCACAGTCCTAGTGACCTTAAAATTTTAATACTACTTCAGTCATATTCTTGATATCACTCTGTCACATCCTATTGATCGTGCATAAAATTTTGATATCACTTCATAATCATAGTGATCTTAAACCTAAGCTCTGATACCACTCTGTCACATCTCGACCTAACACTCGATCGGATACGTGATAGCTGCACACTCTTTAGAGCAAGCCTAAAAAATATGCAAGCCAAAAATATTTCATTACAATCTCAACATCCATAATATCTAATTTCAATAATAACTAGTAAAACAATCATAATTACAATTGAAATTCTTTCAATCCTCTGATAAGATATCATGACATTCTATCTATTCATCTGCTCACCCACAATCCAAACATAGCCAATCTTGAGCGTCCTGTATCTCTAAGAAGAAAAAAAAAGATGAAGGGGTGTGAGTTTTACAGTCCAGTAAGAATTTTCATATCATACTGATATAATAATATAATCTGAAAATAAACATAAGCAATAAAACATAAAATCTCATATTCAATATCCGAATAATGCAAACATCTATAAATTATCTGTCTTATCAAAAAAATGCATCATCATATATTAACAGGTGAAACACTTTTGTTCAACAATTGTTTCATATCTTATCTTTCATTTCTCTTTTCATAATCACATGATTTTTAATCTTTTCTTTCTGGCTCTGGACTAACCAAGTCTATACTTCAGTCACCATCCAAACAAATTTTGCTCAAAAGCTTTCAAAGCTGTCCCAGGATGAGCTCCTGACCGGCTGTCCCACGTACGAAAGCCGTGGGAGCTATTCCAGGCATAAGCTCCTGACGGGCTGTCCAGACATGAGTTCCTGACCACTGATCCACATATAAGCCAATGAGGACTGTCCCAGACATAACTCCTGGCGGACTGTCCCAGGCATAAGCTTTGACCGACTGTCCCAGGCATAAGATCCTAACGGGCTATTCCACATGATAAGACTGGTCTATATCATATTTCTCTTTCTTTTCATTTCATGGAATTATAATATTTTGACTTCTTTAATCAATTTCAATTTGCAGTGTAACCAAAATAAATATATCATATCCATATAATCATGCCATCAATCACGATACATATATATTAATATAACATACTCATGCTCAAAAATCATATAAGTAAATAACGGTGTCTCGGATATAGCAAATTCATCAATCTCAAATCCAACGATGCAAAAACAATGATGCAAGACTAACGGTAAAATAGCATATATAATAGTGATCATGTATAGAGATTCTTACCTTCCGCTGACTGATCCAAGCATAAAATCAATATTCTTCTTTGATTTATGAATTTTGAAAACAAGATATTCTACTCGACATCTTATATAAACAATCGTATCTCTTCATGATCCTGATCAAATATAAAAATCATATATGAAGAAATTACGAATAAACGATCCGAATAACATAAATCCAAGACCTCTTTAGGATTAACCAAAATTAAAATTTGTCTAAGTATCTAGACCCTCATTGGTCTACAAGACTTCTAGAGAGAGAAAATTCATGATGAGAAAAAATTTAGAGATAAAATTTTAGAGAGAGAGTGGAGAGAGAGAGTCTTCATATCCTTCAGATGAGGTAATCATGATCGAGATTATCAGAGATCATATCAGAGCGATTCAATATAGATTAATATAAGTGGATGTTATAAATTCTAAATAAGAGTCGAACTGAGATCCAACCTACTGCACGAATATCAAATGATTCCAGATTATCTTATTTCTATCTCAAGTTTATCCTAGGATCCATAATGCAATTAGAGAGAGGTAGAAAGACCCTAGAGAGAGAAAGTAGAGAGAGATCTAAAGAGAGAAATTGGGGAGAGAAAGCAGAGAGAGAGAAAAAAGAGGGAGAGAGAGAAAATTCTATCTTTTTTTCTTTTTTCTTTTTATCTTTCTCTTTTTCTTTTTTTTTTTCTTTTTTTTTTTTTTCTTTTTCTTTCTTTTCTTTTTTTCTTTCTCTTCCCGACCGGACAGAGGACGAACCGAGGGGAGGGGCTCGGTGGTTCGAGCTTCCGACGAAGGGGCGGCATGACTGGATGTCCGACAGCAGGTGGAGGCGCGGTGGAGCCAAGGATAGCCGGCGATGAGGTTCAGCCAGCAGGAATTTAAAGAATTTGAAAAACAGGAGATCCCCCTTTTCTTTTTATTTTCGATCATTGGCCTGTCACTGACGGTCAAGACTTTAGGGAAGAGGGATAGAGAGATGAGGGTCCTATCCTAGGGGTGAGACACCGCAAATGGCAGCGTCGGTGGCCGAAAAAGAGGAAAAAGGGCTCGCCTAAACAGGACAGTATAGAATCTCGTCTTTTCATGGATTTTTCGGTGAGCCCGATGGCCGGTGAGGTGCACAGTACGTGGAAAGGAGGGAAGAAAAAGAGGAAAGAGAAGAAGGGCTTACCTCGAGCTCTGGTGACATCTCCGGCGAGAATTAGGGGCGAGCACAGTGATGGCTTCCCGAGCAAAATTCCGGCGATCCTCGCATTGGCTCCCGATTTCTTGATGGGAGGGGAGGGGAGAGATCTTCTCCTTAAATAGAGCCGGAGGGGAAGGAGTTTGACTCCTCTCGGGGGTTTTTCGACTCCGATTAGGAACCGGTCGGAGGAAATCGGAGAGTCTTTTTCAATTTTTTTTTTTGTGGGATTTGAGCTTCTCAAATTTTGGGCCTGGTCCAAGGCCCAAATGGGCCAGGTATTACACTTTATCTCAGGCTATGGATTCTATTCAGGACTGGTTTCATTTTGTTCCCAGCCACATTGGTGTGCACTCTTGCTACAGTCATTTTCTTAGGGCTGGTTTTCAGTTGTCTATCTATCAAACACTTGTGTCTTGACTTTTAACGTCCAGGGGACAGCTCCTCTTTTTACCAAAAAAAAAAAAAAAATCGCAAAGTCGGCTTGAAAGGTGGCTACTCTTGCCGACTTTATACATGGTGGGACCCGTTCAACACATGAAGGTTTTCATGCGCCAAATTGTCAACGGTTCCGATCATGCTCCCAACTAAGTCGCACCATATTATCCTACTCCGCAGGTCCAACCATTTCCTTCCCCCAAACCTCCAGCACGGTTCACCGAATCATCGTCTCTGCAACCCGAGTCTAAAGACTAAAACCCTAACCCCCACTCTGTTCTAAACTCTAACACCTCCAGAACCCCATGGCCACACTTGCCCGCCTCCGCCACCGCCTTCTCCCCTTTCCCATCCCTCACGTCCTCCTCCGCCATCTCTCCTCTGCCACCGCGATCCTGAGCCCCAGCGACCCCTCCGCCGTGCTCACTAGCAAGCAGAAGTCCCGCGCCGCCCTCTCCCTCCTCAAGTCCGAGAAGAACCCTGCCCGCATCGTCGAGATCTGCCGCGCCGCCGACCTCAACCCTGCCTCCCACCTCGACCGAACCGCCCTCTCCATCGCCGCCTCCAAGCTCGCCGCCTCTGGCTCCTTCGCCGCCCTCCGCTCTTACCTCGATGGCTTCCTCTCCCCCCGCCCCGACATCTCCTCCGACAGCCTCCGCTCCCACGCCATCGTCCTTTTCGGTCAGGCCGGCATGCTCGACGACGCCATTCGCACCTTTAAGACTTCCGATTCTTCTCCGTCCGATCCCTCAACGCCCTCCTCTTCGCCTGCATCCTCGCAAAGAAGCACGACGAGGTCGGCTGGATCTTCCGAGATTTCCCCACTTCTTATGGCATCACCCCGAATCTCGACACCTACAACACCGTCATCAAGGCTTTCTGCGAGTCGGGCACATCAAGGTCGTTCTTTTCGGTGCTGGACGAAATGATCCGCGTCGGAATTAAACCAAATATGACGACTTTTTGCGCGGCGCTCGCCGGATTTTACCGGGAGGAGCGGTTTGATGATGTGAGGAAGGTTTTGGAGCTGATGAAGAAGCATGACTGCCATCCTGGACTCAGCGCTTACAATGTGAGGATACAGAGCTTGTGCAAGCTTAAGAGGGTTGGTGAGGCAAAGGCATTGTTTAAGGAGATGTTGGCGAAAGGCATGAAGCCAAACTGGGTTACTTACAACCATCTGATATTCGGGTTCTGTAAGGAGGGGGATTTGGAAGAGGCAAAGAAACTTTACAAAGAGATGTGTAGAAAAGGGTGTGTGGCAGATAGTAGCTGCTACTTTACTTTGATTTATTACCTCTGCCGAGGTGGGGATTTTGAGGCGGCTCTGGGGGTGGCCAAGGAGACCATGGCGAGGAATTGGGTTCCGTGCTTTTCAACTATGAAGATGCTTGTGAACGGGCTTGTGAGTGGGTCGAAGGTTGAGGAGGCACGGGAGCTTATTGAGAAGATGAAGGAGAAGTTCTCAGGGAATGCCGATATGTGGAAGGAAGTGGAAGAAGGATTGCCTCAGTAAGTCTGAAGGGAATGATAAGGTATGCTTTGTTGGCTGGCACTGGTTGAAATTCTGGATGGACCAAAATTATTTAGCAAGATTTAGGTATATGTGCATGGCTTCAATGTTGACACTGCTTATTGCATGAAAGTGAATGTTCCCAAATTTTTTGCCTCTTTCTTTTTGAATGTTTAAAATATCAACAGTTTGTGCTGAAGATTTCTGATTGCTTTTCATTCGTTATGTAAAAACCCTCCAGATTAGGGGGAAGAATGTTGGTGATGAAGTATCATGGTAATTAAAATGTTGATTGTACAATTTTATTGGCTTAACAGCTTCATGTCATTGGTAAAATGTGGCATATATGGTCCCTTGTCCTTTTGCAGTCGATCTCCCTAACTATTTTTTGAGTATTAAGTACAATTGATTTGTCTATGCTTGTTGCTTTCTGTCCTTCTACCTCTAGCTCTCTCCATGAATCTGTATGTGTTTATCTGGTAAAATGTAATGTGATGATCCATCTTTACAGAAGGTGATGTTTTAAAATTTGTATTGTTATACCACTGTTTATTAATGGTATTTTCTTTATTTGGTAAAAAAAGGGTAATGGAAATCATATGTTATAGGTTATTTATAAAATAACAAGACTGAGAGGAGAAATAAGCTTTTTCTTGAACTTAGTTGCAGTTAATTTAACTTTCCATTAATGTAAAGCTGATCAAGTATATATGGGCCTTCCAATTTCAAACAAATAAAGAATCTGTTCAAATCACAATTGTGTTACCCTTAAGTACGACCAGTGTATCCTAATTTGGTACATTAGTGTCTTATAGAGTAAGAAACAACAAACATATTTATTGAAATGCCAGTATAGTAAATCAAAGTACAAAGCAAAATGTAAGCTAATATGGATCAACCATCAAGTAATATCTGATGCTACCTATCAATGGGTTTAGGTTTTGGATAAACTCCAAGTACTCATTCAAAACCTTGCATGCATGGTGGATCCAGACATAATGCAGTATAATGTCTGAAAGAGGCCAAAACAGATGTCTCATTTTGGCCTCTGTCTTCCATAAAATATTTCTTATCACACATTTTGTTTCACATGAACAATTTGCCATTATGGCAGGTTGTGGATCTAATTACGTTGATACTTAATGAGAATATCACCACTAACTTCAGTAAATGTTTTTTCCTTAATCAAATTAATACAAGTTGATGACTGATTAAGAGTTCTCAGCTGCAAATATGCTCATTGACAAAAAATGATTAAGTTTTGATGAAACATAGATACTTTTTAAACTAGTGTGGTTTCGCTAGATGGAATGATTAAAATTTGATGTTAATGAAGTCTTGAAACATCTGGTTAATGAGGAAAGACAAGGGTTAGCTGACCAGGGCCATTGGAAATTTAATGCCATAATTATGATTATTTCAACTTTTGTCTATGAGAATAACCTTGAGTAACAAACAGAGTAGAGAACAGTTTTTGAACAGCACAAATCAGCTATTGCTGGTTTGGCTTGACACATGGCCAACAAAAGGGACTATGGTTAGCATTGATAAGAGACTACAAAAAGGGGGAAAAAAAAAAAGGGAGCAATCCCCCACCACCCCCAAACAAAAAACACCCACCTCTTCCTTCTGCTACAACTACATTGTCAGTAATGTTATTGTTTATTTGATGATTTTGATTTGTCATAATACCTTTTATTAGAAGGCTGCTGTATCATTTATTTTTGTGAAAAGGACAGAATGAGCACTCCTGGGACATAAAGAAGAATAATATTTCTATGACCGAGTTACACCATCAATCATTGACAGTTAGTTTAAGAGAAGAGAGGATTTTATAAACTTACTGCCTGATGGTCAATTGCATATGCCTTGAGGTAACCATATTCCTGGAGCAGAAAGAATGGTTAGAGGCAATACAGTGGGCTGAGGGTAAAATTTGATACTAGTTCTACTAATTCCAGTATCACCATGTCAAAAGGATCTATCCCTCTTAAAGATTTGAATTTTGTAATATCTCCACTGACTGGCTTATTTTTCACAATTCCAACTTAAGCTTGGACCGGCCGTGAAAGCCATGCAAGAAATCCAGAAACTAAGTTTCCAGAGACTTGGTCTTCTTCGGTCTTTATTTACCAAAGATATAGATATAACTATTCTTCATGGATTTCCCCATTGTGTTGGCACCATTGGATTATACATCAGAATACTTTTGCAACTTCTTATTGTTTATAGTCCTTGAGTTGCCAAATCATTCACCATGCTCTTCTTGTTGATGTCTTTTTAGAACATGCTTCACCAAACTACAGTTGAATATACCTTTTAGAACTTAATTTTTGGCAATCTCATTTCTAACCTTCTTAGCCTCTTCAAAATTTCTGACCTCGTGGATCCCATGAATCAAGTGGGCACAGAGATCACTATCAGTTTCATGCCTCTTGACCTCATCTCAACCATCACAGCTCTTGCATCCATCCATTTTTCTCATTTTGCACAGCCATTTAATCTGATTGTATAGAGACTCAGTCGGTGGGCAGCTATTCTTTGCCATTAGTCTCACAACTTTCTCAAGTCCATTATACTTCTCTTCTTTATAAAATCCATGGATCTGGTATTATATATATGTATTCAGCAGGCAAGCAGCCATCCTTGGTACACATCTCTTCCTGTCTAACCATGGCTTCTACATGCAACTAACACAGTATGGTATGTGCTGGCATCTAGCTCAATTCCATGCATTCATGGTAGGCATGAAATGCATGATTTGCTCTTTCGATGTTCTTACTCTGTATATATGCCCAAATCATACCCTTCAGTGGTATGGTGGTGGTGGGGGTGCCATGACCTTCAATCTCTTGGAGGTGTGGAATGCTTGATCTGGCATCCCGTGGCTGCCATATAGTTGGATCATGTAACAAAATAACCTCACTGTCTAGAGCTCTAGGAAGGATGTCAGGTGTTCAATCATGGACATTTGGGCAGAGTGTGATGTGTGCTTTGGCTCCTTATGCACCATGATTGAGATCTAGACAGTGGTTTGTTGGGCTGGACTGAGGAGGTAATAATTTGGCGATTGTTTCAGTGAAGTCGAGGGCCATGACCTTGTTTCATGAGGTTGGTCTGAGTGCTGTGTTTGTTGGAGGAGTGGCTTTGGAAAGTATGAGCAAGAGATCCATTGGCTTAGGGAGACACAGGCACTCAGGAGGTAAGAGAAATGAAAGCAAGGCCTCGTTATAGTTGGTGAGTTGGTGGTTTTGTAAACCAGTTGACAAGACACTGGAGTATTTATATTCAAATTTTTCCAAAAAGAATTATGTGAAGAAAGCTATGTGAAGCTGATGGAATCAAGTTCATACAAACTATATGATTCATTTGGAAATTGTCAAACTGGACTTGGATGTGCGAAAGTTTGCAGGAATAGCTTGGGTGAGCTGTTAAGCATGATACTTACTAAAGGTCTTTTTCATTAAGGAAAAAGGGTCATTCACACTAGGGAAGAGAGTTTCCTCCATACGAATGGATGGATGATTGCTGGTTAATCTAGAGTCAAAACATAATGCACCTCCTTTTCTAAAAGTTATCTGCACAAAGCTATTTGGGAAGAATCAAAAAGAAAAAAAGGCTGCTATATGTTTAAAAAGGGTTTCTACCATGATATGTAGCTTACATTTGGACTATGAGCTAGCAGTATTTGGTTAAACATTCGACTAAATCTGCTCCAAAGTGTCATTCATGATTATAGGGCATCACAAAGCCTGACATTTGTCATTATCAGTGAAGCCTGCATTGAAATACATGCAGGTAACACTTCTTTGTCTGTGCCAGCATAAAATTGTGTATACTAATGAGATACCTGGACTATCTTGCAACGGAAGGTACCCCTCAGGCAACTGACATGACCTCAGTTTTTTTAGGTCATTTCAACTGCATGGCAGTGATGTTGTGATGGCAGGCTCGCTGTTAACATTACTACCTTTCCTGTAGTGTAATATTTGTTATTTATAGTCACTCTAGAAAGACCCTCTCTTATTCGCTGCTACGTTATATGTTCTTATTTGCTCTTATTGATCCAAATTGTTTGCTTGGAGAGTTTTTATATCGAACTTTGACAAACTGTAATCCTGTCAGTTAGATTTATAAAACATGACCGAGTTCTATTTCAAGATGATTGTTCTATTGCAGAATGTTTTGATGAAACAACATAGACTTGCTTGATGGGAAACTAAAGCCCAGTGGATTTATGAGGAACTGCTGGGACCTTGCAGCATAAAGTTTCATACCTTCTTACACGGGAGAGTTTAGAGTAAATTCAGAATGATGTCCTTTCTACTTTCATTGTTACTTTGTTCATTGAATGCAAATGAATTTTCAAGTATAAAGAGCATAATTTAGCTGTCGATCTTAATTTTTGTAGTTTGCAATAGTGATTAGTCAATGGGATCTTGAAAGGAGTGGATTTTGTGACCACAGCTGTATTTGCTCATGGGAGACTCGGAATTGTACCACATGAATAGCCTGTTTGAAATTGAGTGTGAAATTGTGGAGTATTATTCGTGCATGGTTGGTCATATCATCCTGAACCACCCGATTCGAAGCATACTGAATTAAACTAATGAGAAATCGGGATGGCCTGCCCTGTCGGCTCAGTAAACATCACCAGCAAGCATCCCCCTCTCTTTCTGTGGGTTAGGTTTAAGGTTAGGATTTCCCTTGGCCCTCCCCATTCCTCCCAACCACCCTTCCTCCATCTCTTGCTGCATTAGTGTTAGGGTTAAGGCCCTTCCGCCTCCCTCTCTATCAATATCTTACTTCATCTCTCCTTTTCTTCCTCTCCCTCTCCTTCTCCTTCTCCCTCTCCTTGTCCCTCTCCCTATTTTCGATACACTCTAAAACAAACCAATGTCGTGCCGAATTGGTTGCTGGATGGTAATGCCTTTTGGTACCAGTACAGTGAACATTGATACCATCTTTCCTATGTGGTCACTATACCAAATAAGAGATAGTTAGTGGTGCCATAGAGCAAGAGATTGAGTGAAACAATGTTGGAAGGTGGTAGTTTGCTTGTTATCCTAGATGATAATTTGCAAACATTATCTTTGGGCATGTTTGATGGAGAGATATGTTTAATATGCTCACAATTTAGGAGGATTCCTGAAGGAAAAAATTAGTAGTGTGCCACCTGGTGTAGGGAAGTCATTGAGAGTTGTTACCAATGACTTGGATTTGAGTCTTGCCCTTCCCTAATTTTTGGCTGGCCTTCCTTTTGTCTAGTTCCCACAAAAAATGAAAAAAAGAAGCAAAAGAAGAATTGGTACATGAAATCTGAAAATTTATATTTGCTTGCATACTCCATCAATATGCAAAACTAAAAATTGAGGGCTTGATAGATGCACTCTTGGAAGGCAATTTATTCCTTACCCACTGTGTGCCAGCCTTGTAAACCTTTTGCACCATGTCAATTAGATATATTGTATTAAAATCTTGAAAGGCTTTAGCTGGGGCACTTCTTCCATGAAAAATGATATCATATTAAAAATTAGCTAACAGTTGTGGCATGAATTAATTGCATTTACTTGAAGACTGAAGTAGAATGCCTTTTTATTTTCTCTATATGCAATTGGATGTATTTGAATGCATGCTAACTGCTAAGATCTTTTTATTTTTTTCGTTTTGTTAGCGTAGAATAAAACATTGGTATCACAACTACAACAGGAGTAACATCTTGTTGTGTTATCAGTTCAATTTAACCTTCTGCTTCTAGACAATTGCATAACTTTTCACAAATTTTCACTGCTGGAGATAAAAGATATAAATTAGAGGGAAAGCCAATAAAAATTGCAGAAACTATCTTAAGGAACTTCTACTTAGGGGTGTAAGTGGATTGAAAAAAATCCAAAATCCAAACCGAGCCAAATTGAACTAGAGGATTGGATCGGATTTTGGTTTTGGATTTGGAGTCAATTTTTAAAAATTTTGGACGTTGGACTTGGATTTGGATTTAATGTTATCAAATCCAAATCCAATCCAAAGTCCAAACAATGGGTCCAAACCAAATCCAATCCATTCTTCTAGTTTGGACTTTTGGATTTTACACACACACACATATATATATATACATATACATACACATACACATACATAATATGTGCGTGTGTTCAAGTTTAGTTTCTTTTTAATGTTATGGAACTTATTATATTTTAGCGATGTAGTTTTTCTTGAAAATCTAAAACTTATGTTTTTGACATGATGCTATTATAGCACGACTTGTTGAGATCCTTGGTATTGAAATTTATATCTTTTTATTTCTTATCCATTGCTATTATAATGTTTGTTGTTAGATGTAGGGTGATATTATAGAGTACCTATAAGTAGTATATACTTCAAATTCATATAACTTGCTTTTGAATTATGATTCAAATTATAGTCTAATATATGTAAAAATCCAAAAATCTAGTCCAACCCAATCCAAACTTTTCGAACTGGATTGGATTGGATTAGTAGAGTATTTGGTTCGTTTTGGTGCTAAGTTTCTAAATCTAAAATATTTTGGATTGGAGTTGGATTTAGGTATAATCCAATCCAATCCAATCCATTTACACCCCTATTTTTACTTTGCATAGGCACTGTTCAACTTTTAGATTGGAGTAATTTTGCAACTTCCGTTAATGTTTTTAATCTTTGAGATGCCAGATCTTGTGCCATGCTTTGCTCCATTGATTCTGTAGCTCTCCAACGGCTGGTCACTGGAGTACAGTTAAATATACTTTTTAGAACCTTCTGCTTCTTGGCAATCTCATTGCAAACCTTCTTAGCCTCCTTGAATTTCCCACCTTACAGAAGCCATAAATCAGTTGGAGACTAGTCACCACTGGACTTCGTACCTTTTGACCTCATCTTAACCATCAGGACCGTTGCTTCGATCCATTTCTTCATTCTGCTGTCTTTTAATCCTAAAATTATATATGAATGGAGTTGGTGGGCAGCCGTTCTGTCATTGGTTTCAAAACCCTTTCAAACTCATCATACTTCTCTTCCATATAAAATCCTTGGATCGGGATATGGTTTGTCATTTGATCAGGTAAGCAGCCATTCTTCATATGCATCTCTTCCAAAATGGCATATCCAGATGCTCTTTGACCTAGGCAGCTATAGACAAACTGCATACATGGTATATGGAGACATCAAGTTCAATTCCATGCATTCATGCATGTTCTAGAAATGCATGATTCACTCCCTCAATATTCATTTTCTGCACACATATCTTGATCAGCTCCTCCGGTGGTCTGCTGTTGGTGCAGACACCTTGACGTTCCATCTCCCAAAGGTGCATGATGCTTGATATGGTATCTGTTGGCTGGCATATAGGTAGATCATATAACAGAAGAACCCCTTGCTCTGAAGCTTTGGGCATGGGCAGGACTTCAGGTGTTTGATCATGGAAACATTGGTGCAGGATGATGTGTGTTTTGTTTCCTTGTGCTTTGTGGTTGAGATCCAGACTCTTTTTATAGGACTGTTTGGAGCAGGTTGCATTTTGGTGATTATCCAAGTGAAGCTGGGAGCTGTGACCTTGTTGGACAGGGTAGGCTCCTTATTGTGATTGATGGAGTGGTTTTGAAAGATATGATTGTTGTTGAGCAAAGAGGTTCATTGGCTTAAGGAGATATGGGCACTCAGAAGGCAAGAAAGAAGCAAGACTTCAGTATAGCTGGCAAGATTTGTTTATTACTTAGTCATATGATAATTTGGATACATTATATTATAATTTTGATAATGTGGGTAAATTGTATTCAAATTTTGATAACTTGGGTACGTTGTTTTCAAATTTTGATGAGAGAATTAGGTGGGAAAAGGTAATTGTAAATGATGGAATCAGGTTCATACAATCTACATGTGAATTGATGGAAACTAGTTCATCCAAGCTTTCTGATTCGTTTGGACATTGCCAAATTGTACTTTGTTTGCTCGGATAGCTTGGGTGAGCTGTTAAGCATGATGGGTGCTAAAACAAGCACACGTCTCTGATGTGGAGAAAAGGCAAGTTGCACTTTGGCGCGCAAGCGAACTTCCTTCACAAGGAGGATGGTTGACTTGTAGGCTAGGCTAAGAAAGTCACGCACCTTTTTTTAAATTTCTTTTGCTTGTTGGTAGTTAATACTGTACAATGCAAAAGCATACTATGTGTTTAAATGGGCTGGTACCATGGTGTGTAGCTCATGTTTGGATTCTCAACTACTATTATTTGGTTGAACATGGAACTAAAGCAGCTCTGATGTGGTTTCATGATTCAGGTTTACCTTAATGCCTGACATATTTTACTTTCAGGTGGAGTCTACTAGATGTTTAGAATGGTCTGCTTAATGTTGTGTAGCTTACATTTGGATTGGGAGCTACTAGTATTTGGTCGAACATTGAACTCAGGCAGCTCTGATCTGGCTTTCAGGATTAAGGTAGACCTTAATGCCTGACAACTTCCATTTCAAGTGGATGAAATACATGCAGGTATCTTGCTTTTGGTGGGGCCTTGCATTATACTAATTAGACACCTGCACTGTCCTGCAATGGAAGGTACCTCTAGGGCAGCTAAGCTGGTCTCATTTAACTTCGAGGTTTGATGGGCTGTATGGTGGTGCTGTTCTGAAAGCTGGCTTGCTGTTAACATAACCACCTTATTTCTAGTTTAATCTCAACTGTTTACGGTCACATTAGAAAGAGCATCCCTTATTCTTTGCTATTTTTTTTTTCTATTTTTATTTTCTCCTATTAATCCAAACTGACTTGTTTGTAGGGTATTCAATGGATCTCGGCACAAGTCCTGATGTTTCTTGCAGCAAATGGCTTGTGTCTGCTGGCAAATGCTCATTAATCATCAGGCCCTCTCTATCGATTTGTGGTGATGTGGTGTAATTTTGATAGGGATTCAACTACATCAATTTGATTAAGTTCCTGGAGGAAGATACAATTATGCAAAAAGTGGATGTTTACTTTTATATTGAGCTTGGACAGGCTGTAAACCTGTCACTGAGATTTGCAAGATATGCCCGAGTTCCATCGCAGGATGGTTAGAGAAACAAAATGGATGCTTCCTTGAACAGGAAAGCAGACCCAGGATGGTTTCTAAAGGAACTGCTGAGACCTTGGCAGCTTTGAAAAGTTTCATGCCATTGTTTCTGTGGGAGATTTCGGAGCTTAAAATCAGAATAAGTCTTCTGTACTATTGTTGTTACTTTGTTCAGTGAATGCAAATGAATTTTCGAATAGGAATTACCTGGTATAACATAGATGCCCGTCTTGCTTTTTGATCATAGTAATGAATTAGTCAATGGTGAGCTTGTTAAGGAATGGAGCTTTGCATGGTGGCAGCTGAATTTGCTTACAGGCAGCTTTAGAATCATGCCACATGGATAGCGTTTTTGAAGTTGAGTATGAATATTTCTTTCAAAAAAAAAAAAAAGAAAAGAAAAGAAATTGAGTGTGAATTTGACTAAACTAGTTTCCTGAATATGGTGACTAGGCTAAACCAGAAACAGTTTGTGGGGTCTTGTAGTAGGAAACCAGGTCGGGTAATACTAGTAAAAGGTTGTGGTTAACCTGTTGTGGTAGGTGATAGTTTGCGAATCTGTAGGTTTTTTTTTTTGACCTATTTTATGCCAGCCTAGTGAACTTTCTACCATTTAAAAGTAATGCATTGAAAATTAATGAGTGATTCTAACTGTCTCAAGATTAAATTATATTTATTTGAAACTCTAAGGAGAATTTCCTTTTATTTTCTAGACATGAAATTCTATATCTGAATTCATCCTAAGACGACTTCTGCAAATTTTTGGATACCTGTGTGTCTAAAATAGAAGATTGCTTAAGGAAACTTAGGATATTTGCATCTGTGCGTTCTCTGGCATTTAGTGCTGTTTAAGTTATCGGGATCCATGTTCTCAACTCACTAGAATAGCATGAATGGTGGTCTTAAGCATTTACAAAAGTCAATGGTTTTTAAACATGGTTAAGTGTGACTCAGAGGCAAAGGGTTGCCAAAAACATTGTCCCTGCTCTAAAACGGTGGGCAGCTATTATCCATCCTCATTTCTATTCACCTTGTTTGGTTGGAAATGGTGCTGTTGCAGCCTGTTGGTAGGCGGTGGGAGTGTTGGAAGATGATGTGCTATTGTCAAAGAAGATGTACATAGTCAAGACCGAAACTGAGGGCGGTGAGATGGATCGGAGAAGGGCGATGCTGGGCTTCACTCGACGCCGGAGAAGATGGATCTACAAAGGAAGTCCCACCAGAGGTAGTTCCAGCGGAGATCCTCCGACGCTCAAGTCAGTGAGGTAGTTTGAAAGGAAAGAGCGATAGAGTCTCTGGGTTGCAAATAATATGCATACTTAGAGGGATCTCCACTTATCTCTATTTATAGAGAGAGCAAAATGAATGATGAGAGGATAGGTGATTATATTGACCATGTCCTATCGTACGGTACCGCATGGACGTCTTTAAATGCTGATGGCGAGCATGCCTTCTACTCGGCGTGCTTATGACGGTGGATTCTACTGGACATGGGGTATAATAAATGACCCTATGGATACATTAAATAAATTCATAGTATCCCATCACGATGTGCAGCTAGCCGATCAAAGTATAGTGTCTAAGTAACATGATCTTGATGCAGCCTGTTGGAATTGTATGATGGCCATGTTCGATACTCAGCTAGTTGACAGAGGTCCGTGTAGTCAGAGTCGACAAGATGAGGCCGTCGAGGGGTGGGATCCCACCATCGATTGATGTAGTCAGTCGTACACTAAATACAAAGTCGGTTGCAGGCCGAGCATTGTTCGACATAGTAGGCCGTAGGTGGCATGTAAATCCTAGTCGGCTTTGTGCCGACTGGGAATATGCTGCCTTTAGTCGGCCAGATGTCCACAATGGTGGCCGGCGTCGACTCTGCTGGTCGAGACTCATCAATCCGAATCAAATTGAGCAGCAATAGCTTAGTCGGCCTAGCTTTTCCAGTCGGCTCGGAGATGAGAAGGCTTGATAGTTGGCTAAGCGATGGGGATATATCTTAACACCTGCCCCCCAACTCTCGAGTCCGATCGTATAGTTAGTCTGACGAAGGGAGTTCATCTTTAAGCAGATCCGAGTTGCTTTTGCCAACTGCCATTTGATTGTCTTTGTTGCTTCGTGGATTGGATCGTCGTCTTATCTTTTCATAGAACGTGCGGTGGAACCGTCCCATCATAGATCATGTGGTAATAAATATCATGAAGCTCGAGATGATCTTCCGTATTAATGATAGGAGATCGGCTAGCAAGACAATTATGAGCATGCATACTTGAGTCGTCCGCATGTCGGCCAGTCATTGGTCAAGCCCATGATCATGCAAATTGAGCTGATTCAATGAGATCTGAATGGTGGTGCATCGAATCAACACTAATTTAGTCAGTCGAGATTGTCCCCATGTGTTAAGATCTCCGAGTAAGGCGTGGTACTCGATGTTGATCCTAACCATCGAAGGAACCTATAAATAGGGGTTGATCTTCTCTCATTCCTGACTTCATTATTTCTGCTCCGCCTCAAGTCTTTCTTGCCCCCTTCTCAGGAGAGAGCTTAGGTAGTGCCGCCGGTGAGCAGTCTCCTCCGGCATCGGTCTTCCATCATCATCATCATCTCCGTCGGTCTTTTTCTTTAGAGGTTCCTTTTTCAGTCTCTTTCTCTTTTTCTTAGGTTTCTTCTCTTCTCCTTTTCATGGCTTCCACTGGTAGAGAATCTGGAGATGAGAATCCAGTCGGTGATGGAGTTCTCAGGCTCCAACCATCCGAAGGGTGATCGAAGAGATTACTCAAGATGAGCCCAATAAGGTATCTTCTCGACAGAATCAATAGATCTGGATGAGTCAGATGAACAACCGACTACCAAAAATATCTTGGACCTCTTGTTGAGAGGTCCGAGTTGATAGAGTCAGCCGTTGACTGACTAAGGAGATATTATCATATTCCTAGTCAGTATCGATTGATAGCGCCCAATGAAGGAGGTCGGGTTGTTCGTCCTTCTGATGGCTATATTGTCATCTATGAGAAGTTTCTTCGATCAGGACTCCAATTTTCTCTATACCCCTTTTTCACCAATATCCTCGACCTGTACAAGATCGTTCCCGCTCAGGTCACTCCCAATTCTATTCATATTCTTGCTTGTTTATCATCTTTTGCTATCTTCTTTGGGTTGAGCCCCGAGTTTCTTTATTTCAGGCTATTTTTGTATTGAAGAAACATCCTCAAGAGCGAGGATGGTGGTTCTTCTATCTTCGGTCCCATCAACAACTTTTCAAAAAGCTTCCTTCCTCTATCACGGGTGGAAAGATAAATTTTTCTACATTGCCGTCAACCACCCATGAGGCTTCGACTGAACCTGGATGACTTCCAATCTCTCCTTAAATAGAAATGAAATAGTCCTGGAGGAAGATCGGGAGATGTACAAGAAGCTATTCGAAGGCTAGGTTCCCACGCATCAAGAGCTACTCAAGAAGTAGTCCCTTTACGATATCGGGATAAGTCCGACTAATCATCTCGGTAGTCTTCTTCCCTGTAGACTTTTTGTAGTTTTTACTTTATTCATATATTGACTCTTCTTTGTTGTATTCATACAGGCATGAGGGTTACAGCGGGATTGCTTAAGGAGGCGGTCCGGAAGAAGAAGATCAAGGCGGCATCCGAGCCCGATGGTCCCTCTCGACCACCGAAAAGCTGAGAGAAGAGTCTCCTTCTCGGGTATCAAGAAGTACATAGCCCCATTGCCCCTTCGAGTACCGCTGTCGCCACCCCGAGTACCGTCGGAGCGCTCATCTACGCCACCTGTCACTGAAATCATCATGATTGTGGCTTCTTCCCTGACCAACGATGATGTGATGGTCGTCAAACCATAGACTAGACCTGTTGAAGTGGTACAAGCCCTTTCGATCTAAGTCGGATCAGGAGGAGGTCGGGCAACTGGTCGGAAAGCTACCAACAAGGGTGCCGACAAAGGTAAGGCATCAATGCTCTCCAATTTTGCTGTGAACTACGGTCCAGACATGCCTTTCAGGGAGTCGACTATTGCGATTAGGATATGCTTCAAAGCCATCGATCAGGCACTTCAAGACTGCCGACTTGTCGGAAAGTTGGTGAGAATGATGATGCTTCTCGCAGACTAGGAAGTCAAGAAGGCACGCCCTATCTCGAAGATTCAATCGGGCGCTTACATATCGTTGATCGGGGTAAGTTTTCGACCTTTCTTATTCAGTTTCTTTCCGAATTGCTTTTGACTGAGTAGATGACTTAACCATCTTTTTTATTTTGTAGATGATTCATGACATTATGATTTTATTAGATGAAGAGAAAATGGATAGTTCAAAGCATGTATTTTTAAAATTTTACAGTAAAATAATAAAAGATTAAATATTTTAATCTTTCAAATATATCTTAGATCAGATCTAAACTATCATTCAGGATCTATGATATGAAAAATTTACATATAAAATCTGATATAAAGTAGAAAACTGCATCGATCACATCGATGTCCTGAATCTGATTTAACTTTTAGACTATGTCGGTAGAGTTCAGAACTCATCACCTTTTCATGGATCGATGATCTCTATTGTTGGTAAGTATAGTATGAAACTCTCACTAATGTCAAGTAGCCATACAGGTCATCCGGCCTCTACAAATCATCCACTCGAAGCTCTGATCGGATCTTCCTTCGTGGGAGTGCTAGCTTACGTTGAAGGCTCTGGATGGCTGATCCAAGCTCTTTTCTTTGGATCTCTCGAACTCCTTCAGATGAGAAGATGAAGCTTTATAAGAAGGTGGTGGTGTGGAAGATTGGACAAGATTCACTCTTGTATTTTTCTTCTCACAAAATCTAGAGATAAAATCATAGAACCCGCAGCTCACGCCCGAGAGAAAGAATACTTCCTCTGTTTCTCACACACGGAAGCCCAACCCACTCTCAACTTTTTACATCCTCTCTCTTAGATCTCTCATGCCAAAAATCACTTCTAATCTCACACAAAACTGATCCCCTTTTAAGGTTGGCGTCCCATGGAAGATAAGGATAGGAATAAGGTAGTTTCGGTTCAAATTCAAGTGTTGGTTGATTCTTATCATCAATTCAAATCAAATTTGAATTAAATCAAACTTCATCTTTATCTTATGAACTCAAAGAGGGGTTGACCAACATCAGAATGGTGTAAAAAAATCTCACACAAAAATACTTTATGCATGGAGAAATATGATAGTGTGAAGAGAAGAGTCCAACTCAATTTGGACTCTAGATTTTCATTCAAATTCAAACCAATTTGAACTCAAATTTAAACCAACTAATTTCTAATTCAAAAGGATTCAGATGAGATATGAGAAAGTCTTCTAGATATGAGAAAAAATTATATAAAATATTCACGTGAAGAATAAGAGGGTGCAGATAAAGGAGGTGCAAGGGATTCGAATTCGAATTATTTTTCTTATCCAATTAGATTCTTAACCCAACCAAATAAGGTTAAACCCAATTGGACCATTAAACCTAATCTAATTAAGTAGTAAATAGCTTTGATCAAATCTTATCAAATCAAAAATTAATCGAGCTCAAGTCCTGATCATATCAGGAATCGAACACCCTTAGCGATTAGGTCATCTCATAACCTAATCGAGTCAAACCAAATTGAATCCAATTCAATTAGATTCGATCCAAATCTCAATGCTCACTCAAATTGAGTTAATTAGTAATCTAATTACTAATCAATTCTCTCATAATTCATCAATAATTAGTGAATTGATTTATTACAACTTTTGCATAGGGTTAATCATCAATCGAATTGACTGCTTTACTTTGGAACGATTCTTAATCGTTGATCAGCCATATAATCAATCAGAAATTTTTTTTGAGTGTGACCCCATAGGTTCAATCTAAGTCGGTAGTATGGGAACAATCTTTTTATACCAATCAAAGTGACCATCTAGTAATGATACCCGACGTCCGGATAGGTCAAAAGATTGCAAAGCATCATTCAAGAACCTATTGACATATGGTTACTGTATAATTCATCTCTTTGATTTAAATGTTCAAGGTGATCTAGGGTTTAACTATCCATCCTGATATGGTCATCCATATTATATTTTAATTTTCAAAATTCATCACATGGATTACCCCAATCAAAATTTTACTGAATTGAAACACACTGATACATTAACTCCAACTTATTCAGAGGGGTCAATTCCATCTTGACTCATACACCGACGTCACAAGTACTTGACTATATTCAAAAATTTTCATCATTAAATTAAAAATTCAGATAGTCTGGCATCAAAACATAGTGAGTTATTTGCAAGTCACCGTGATGATCTCAGATCAGAGGGACACTTATACCCATATCCTTCGCAAGCTACTCTTGATAGCAGAGTGCTCAGCAATTGATCACGTTTCATGAGATGTACTCCTATGTCTCACTTGCATGACATGCTAGTATCTCCACACTCTTTGGTTAAGAGGACAACCAATGTGCATGGCACACAATGACCTATACTTGATATAGCTATCATCCTAATAATAGTATATCATTTGGTCATAAACTTAAGGTTTAAGGACTAAACGATATATCTTCCTATATTGAATCAAATAGTCCTAAAGACTTCATCATATAACAGGAGTTCAAAATGAGATGTACATAGTGATCAGAAAACTAAATAATATTTATTAATTTAATAATTTATATACAATTATAATGATAAGCACAACCGTCAACAGGCTGATGATTAACTTTGGAACATAATTTTTAATAATTAGAGGGGTTGATTAAGTCCGCTCAGATCAACCATGATTTGAAGGACCAGGCCCAGACGCTTGTGCATGAGCTAAGGTCTCTGACAAGCTCCTCCGAGCTACCAAGGAGCGAGAGAGAAAAAGTAGAGAGAAAATAACTCTGCTGGAGGTCAAATTAACAAATTTGGCAACCCAGTAGAGAAAAAAGGAGGAGGAGTTCAAAAAATTGACCGTCGACTATCAGACGAAAATAGAGTCGGTTGAGAGCACCCTCACCAAGAAGAAGGAAAGAGTGCAGAAGGCTGCCAAGGAGGTCGAGAACACCACCAAGGAAGTCGAGAAGACTGCCACTGAGCTACAAAAAAAATTGATGACGACAGAAACTCGAGCCCAGAAAGCTACTTCTCGGACACTAGTCAAGTTTCAAAATTCAGAGTATGAGGATGAGCTCACTGATGCCGGTGTAGGTGCGTACCTGCTCGCATTTATGGAATGCAAAAAGCAAGTATGCCATCTCATGCCCAAGGTAGATCTGAGCTCCATACAAGTCAACAAGGAATCGGACGAGTTAGATAGTGAGGAAGCGGAGGCTAAGGAGGACCGTCCCCATTCGACTTCTTAGATTTCTTTTGTGCTCTTTTTCTTTTCGATTTTCTACTATGTACTTTCTATTTATTTTGTACTGAACTCCTTTGAAATGAAATGAAATTATCTTCTTTTTTAACTTATGAATTATACGACTTGATCTTCATGTATGCTTTCCTCCTTTACTCACTTAGCAATCTTTCTATAAAATTGGCTAAGTAATAAAGTCAGTGATAAAGTAAAATAGTCGGTAGGAAACAACAAAATCGAGTAGGTCGTAGCTGAATTAACGAACTTGAAAAATTCTTTAAGTCGTATAGTCGGTTTTTGTAGTCAAACTCAATCAAATTGAAGTCATAGTCGTAGATCTTTCTATTGGATTTGTGTCCTAGAAGTTAATTGTTGGTTACACATTATGTAATTCTTGAACCTATACTTGTACTTATAATTTTTTATTATTAATAAAAATTTTTCATTCCAATCATGTTTATGTGTCCATGATTTATCTTAAAAATTAACAAAGATGATTTTTTGTATATTCTTAAAGAGTTAAGAATTTGAGACATACATTAATTAGTGGTTAATTTTTAAATACTTTCGATCAAAAATCATCACGAAGGATAGTGATCAATCTATTTGAGATTGGTGCACAGTTCACCTTCTTTATGGCAGATGAGTCTTGGATCTGCGGTGTAGAGACACTGGGATGAAGTGCAGGTAATTGTTAGAGAATAATTTGCACTGAGCGTGACCAACATGAGAACCACATGGATGTCTACTCACTCGTCAATGGTCTTCTCGATGCTGCAATGGTGTGAATGGTCTTTTGACCTGCGATGTCATTGGCTATACACTGCGAGGCTACTAGGTTTGACTATACGTTCCCTTGGTCCCTAGCCATTAGAGTCATTGCTGTGTATGTTGGCTTCAATAGGTTCAGATTCGCTATTTAGAGTAGGATGTACCTAGATGGGATCTATCGATCTTGGTAGAAAAGGAGAAGTCCTATATGATTTGTGAGATTGAGTTCAGAAAGTCTTTGGCCAAAGCAAGTGTGAATACTGAAAAGAATTTTACGAAATTCATAAATAAACTCGAGTCGAGCCAGTCTAGCATATGACTGACGATGGGGTTTAATGAGCTCTCCATGACCTCGTCAAGTCAGAACTCATGATAGAAGAACTGAATCATACGATAACTCACCTAGGGATTCATACTTTCATTCTACTAGATTACCACTATATACTATAGGTTCATTGGTAGATTGTGAGACTCATCGGGAGTCATCTTGATGATCGATGGCCTTCGAAGGATAAAATTGAAAATATTTCAATCCATCGAAAAGAGTTTCGATGATATTGTGATAGAGATCACAATATATCTTACTACCAAATAGAATAGAATCTTGGGGTCACACATTAAGGGATTTAATCTCAAATTTGTCAATTGAGCTTATGAAGTTTCAATTGGATTAGGATTTATTAAATCCTATTAGGTTTATGAGGACCATGCTAGCACATGGTTAAACATAATTCTTCTCAGGACTTCGATTCGATCAAGTCTATAGCCTTAAACTTAATCTAAATCTATTTGGATTTAATTGAGATCTTAATTGTGAGCCAAGAGGATTTGATTAAGTCAATTAGTTGGCATAATTATCTTAATATTATCTCTTCTTTATCTCCTGATTATCTCTAAGTGTGCATGTGGAATAGATGGAAGATTGAGTGGCGCATCTTTTTCTTTTTAAAAAATTTTGGATGCCAAATCTTTGAGGAGCCCACCCTCTCTTATGTGTCATGGCATGGAGGAGAGAGAGTGGGATCCACACCCCATCTCTTTTGGCTAGAGATCCCTTTGTAGGGCATCAAGAGTTGGCACCCCAATTGTCTGACATATATTCTTATGATGCCTCTTGTATATACTTAAAGGACTGATTAATTATCATTTATATCTGATTTTATTTGATATAAATCAGATTAAAAAGATAGAAGATTCTTATGAGATAAGGATCTACCTTTTTAAGTTGATTGGATTCCTCATATGTGTCAGGGGCAGCATCTATTTAAAGGGAAGACTCTAGGATTTCTTAAGTAGTTGAATTTTTAATCAAGAAATCTCCTCTCTCCCTTCTCCACACCTCCTCTCCTCCCTCTCTTCATTTCCACACCCAAAAGTTGGGTGCCTCTCTTCCACACGCCAAAAGCAGTGTTTGTAACTTGAGATTGTAATTCGAGGAGAAGAAGAAGAAGGCTGCAGATAAGGAGTTGATCTCGCAGTTAAGATCAAAAGAGTTGATCAAAGTCTTTAAGATCAAGGTTCTTCTTGAGAAGAAGAAACTTTTATGAGAAAAAAGAAGTTCGAGATAGATCCTGATGGATATCCGTAGAGGCTGAACACGTGTGTGGCTCAACCTTCTACAATATGAGATCATCAGAAGCGGTGAATATCCACCTGTGACAAGGTAATGAGATCTGATCTCATAATTTTTTTAAATTTTAGATTGATGATATGTGCTTTCTCCTGAGCTTGGGTAGGTTTAGATTTGATCTTTAGCATGTGGGGTTAAAGGTTTAATCCATTTTATTTTTTGTTGTCTGTTTTCAAAGTTTTGAAATCTACACATGCTGCCTATCCAATTTTCTAACAGTGATATCAGAGCTACAGGTTTTGAAAACATATATGATCTAATTTTTAGATTAGATTTGAAAGTTTTAATGATTTAAAATTAATTTTATGCTGATATAAGATTGTCCTGATATAGGATTTATCTCCTATATTGTAAGGTTGTCCTAGCACAAGATTGATCGATTTTGAAAACTATTTTTAAAAATATTAAATCAAATCTTTTAGATCTAAAATTAACATATATGATATATTTAATTTATATTTAGATTATTGATCGATTTTGAAATTATTTTTAAAATATTAAATCAATTTTTAGATCTAAAATTAACATATATATATTTAATTTATATTTAGATCTAAAATTAAAATAATTAAAAGTTCACATCAAACTGATATAAGGTTGTCCTGATATAGGATTTACCCCCTATATTGTAAAGGTTATTCTAGTTTGATGTGAATTAATTTTTAAAAAGATATTTTTAAAATATTTTAATCATTATTTTAGATATAATTATATATATATTTGATATGTATAAATTTAATTTTATATCTGAAATTAATATATATGTGATGCATATTTGATTTAGATCTGAAACTACATATATTCGATATATGAAAGTAGATTTAGATTTGAAACAGTTTTAAGATTATAAGCCATTAATTGCATGCAATGAAATATAATTTAAATTTTTTTTTAGATCTGAAATTATGTTGTTGCATGTGGGTATGGGTTGAACAAATTAGGTCTAAATGAACAAACTACAATTAGGGTCTAATTGATTAGATCAGGCTAAAACCCCTCTTTGATTTTGAGTAGTTGATTGAATCTAATCGACGGATGATTAGGATTAGATCAAAGGAGCTCAAAGTCGACTTTAGTTATAGTTGGTCACATCGATTCACATTTTGATATGAGTTGATTGACTTAAGATCGAATTTAGCTCAGTGGTTCGAGCCCATTTCAATAGGTTAATCTAATCGATTTTAATCGACCAATTTGATGTCTAAGATAAATATTTAGATGGTGGTTATTTAATTGGTTCATTGTCTAACCTCATCAATTTTGATTGATGTCTAAGGAAAGCAACAGGGGGACCCCCACGCATCTTAACTTACCGGCCATCTTGGGAGATTCAATTTCGTGTTAGGTTACTTGTTGACTCAAGTTCACCCATGCCAACTAGGATAGTTAGCCATATTGATGTGCTGACCTGATTTAATCAGTCAGATGTCAGATCTGCTAATTTAGAAGAGACCTAAACTCAAATCTTCTCATTAAATATTAAGTCTAGAGGTCTTCCATCATTGTAGAGATGCAGGTGCCTTCCTGGCATTAATCGTTTTCGGCTGGTTACAGTAGTTCAGTTGCATCAAAAAGGTACAATCACTCTATTGATATTTGATGTCTCAGAGTAAAGATAGGGTTGGGCCTAATAACTGTTAGGTGAGGGTCCCAATGATGACTTTACACCCGCTGGTGAACGATGGATCTGACTTAACTAAGAATGTGTAAATAACTGTTAGGTGAGGCCATAGGACTTAGAGACCAAGCCCACTGCATCTTGCTTAGTGAAGCAATGGACAAAGTGTTATTTTTCATTAGTCTGTACTCACCAATAACTGTTAGGTGAGGTGTGTATAGATTAATGGACTGCAGTACCCACTTGAAATCAATCGCGTATAGATTTTCGTTTCTCCACCTGAGGAGTGTGAGAGATTCAAGAAAATAATGAGAGCCTTTGTTTATTTTTAAAGTTTCTGAAATAAATAATTTTATAAGTACAAAATCTAACTAGAAATTGTTCTCTCTACAGATAACCATGTGGAGTTCAAACCCCTTAGCCCGAATCCTTGATACAAATAGGTTGACGGGCACCAATTACAATGATGGCTCCAAAATTTGAGAATTGTTATCAATTCTAAAAAACTCACACATGTCCTTGATCAGAAAGTGCCTGCATTACCTGCTCGCCCATCCACTGATCAACGAGCAGTACTTGAGAAGTGGATGGACAAAGATAATAAGGCGAAGTGCTATATCTTAGCATCCATATCCAATAATCTTCAATAATAGCATGAAGATATGAGGACTGTCAGAGAGATGCTGGTTCACCTGCAAGAGTTGTATGGTGAACAGAGTCACACAGCTCGCTTTGAGGTCTCTCGAAGACTTTTCAGAATGAAGATGCGTGATGGCAGACCGTCAATGATCATTGTTTGACAATGATTAAGGATATAGAAGAGCTTTAAAAGCTCGAGATGAACATGGATAAGGAATTGTAGGTGGATTTGATCCTCCAGTCTCTTTCTGATTCATATGGATAGTTCATCATGAGCTATCATATAAATAAGATTGATGCTACTTTGCCAGAGTAATTGAATATGCTGGTGACTGTAGAGAGCATCTTGAAAAATTCAAGGGGTATAGTTATGGCTATGGAGCGGGCTTCCTCTAAAAGCAAGTCTTCTTTCAAGAAGAAGAAAAAGTCCGTAAAGAAGCAGAAGAATGAGGCCAAGCCCAAAAAACAGGTTTCGAAAAAGACTGACGATAAAGAAACATATTTTCATTGCAATATCGAAGGCCACTAGAGAAGAAATTGTCCGGCCTACCTGACGACTGTCAAGAGAAGTAAAAAGGATGGACCTTCTGAAGGTACATCTAAGTTATTCATTATTGAAACTAATCTAACAGTTTCCTCTTCTTCTAGTTGGGTTCTTGATTCTGATTCAAGTGCTCATTTGTGTACTTCAATGCAAGGTCTTGAACAAGTTAGGAGGCTGAGGGAAGATGATAAGTGATATATTTTTATATTTATTATAGATATTTTTGATAATTTATGGTGCTAACATCTTCCTAAAAATCCTAATTTCATGAATTTATTAAATTTTCTTAAAAAATAAGTGATTTTGAAAAAAAATATAAAATTAGATATATTTATAAAAAATAGATGTTAATTTAATTGAGCAATTTAAATATCAAAATGAAGAAAATTTTTGAAAAATTAATGCATATTTTTTTAAATTTTTTAGATAAAAATCATAGCAAAAATGAAGCTAAAATATCTTAAAAAATAAAGAAAATAGCCTTCTATGCACGGTGGATCGGTCGCTCGGTCCAAAGAGCCAGGGCGCGGTCCACAGGAATAGTTATGCAGTCCACAGGTGCGGTTCACAGTGAGAGAAAGATCTGGGCGCGATCCAACGGTTGAGATTTAATCTGACTTAGATCCAACGGCAGCTGTTCATTGTCGGTTTATAAGAGGACTCTTTTGCGCGATCTGACGGCCCAGAAGCAATCCATCACGTGATCCAATGGCTGTTATCACTCCGACTTTAAATAGAACTCTTTTACGCGATCCGACGTCCAGAACCAATCTCAGGCATATCGGATGGCTATGGTTCGATCTGACTTTGATAAAGATTAAAATGACTGATTTTTTATCAGATCTGAGCTGTTCAAACTCCATCCGACACCAGGAATATTCCTAAGGAGATTAATATGATTTCTAAGAGTTTTAGGACTCTTTTTTCTACCAAAAAATTATAAAAATTTATCTATAAATAGGAGGTCCGGGAATAAGCTTTGGGAGCAGAAAAATTGAGTAAAAAGTGTAGAAAAAATAGAGAAAAAATTGAATAGCTTTAGGAACCCAAGGAAAAGAAGGAGAGAAGTCGGTTCACTTTACGGAATATGATGGAAGATGGAGAGGTCATCAACCATCTTCTCGATGAGGCTTGGCTGATCAACTTTAGATCCTTGTTATAGTTTTATTTTTATTTTATTTTATTATTTCTTTTAAATTTTTTATACTTGAATTTTAATTTCAATTAATGCAAAATTTATTTTTCTGCACTTTAAATTCCTGTCTTTATTTTTTGCACGTAGATGCTAGGATCTAATTAGTAGATCTTAGTACCTGATTTATTTTTATATTTTTTAAATTTTTATTATTTATTTTTATTATAAATAGATGCTAGGATCTAGTTAGTAGATCTTAGTACTCGATTTATTTTTCGTACTTTTAATTTTTATTTTTTGACTTAAATTGCTTTCTCCAAAATTTTTTTTTGTAAAATCAAAAATTTTAAGTCAAAATCCTGCATTCTCTGTGGATTTGATCTGACTCACTACTTTCTATATATTTTTAATTCTTATTGAAATCAAAATTTGATTGATAATCACGGTATCCTAACAACAACATCGCGACCCTATCAAATTTTGGCGTCGTTGCCAGGGAAGGCACCAATTTTAATATTTGATTTCTTTGATTTTCTTGTGACTATTACTTACTAATTTTTTTTATCTTTTTACAAAAAAAATTCAAAAATTTGAAAAAAAAGGGAAATAGAAAGCTTCCAAGTTGGTGAGATCGATCCTACCCTAGCCTTAACTATTTTTTTAAGTATTAATTACTATTTTTTTTTAATTAACCTAAAATTCATCCATATAAGCCTAATAAAAATTGCATGACAAGAGTAGAAACTTAATTTTTAGGAGCATTCATCATTGTAGATTTATTTTTGATGATCGCTAGAGACAAGGTAAGCTTTCAAGTTTTATTAGTTTCATGCATCTAATTCAGTTGCATAAAATCTTTTGTTTGAAATTGGTTGTGCATATTCATCTCAAATCAATTTAAGGGCAACACCCATAACAAGATAAGGTGAAGATTTCATCACCCTCTCTTGGTCCAAAAACAACCAACCAGCATCCCACATTAACCCTAGCCTAACTAAAATCAAGTAGACATTGGCCCCTAGTATTAATCGAGTTCAGTTTTGAGTATTGTGGTCAAGTCAAGTGCAAAGTAAGTCCAGATTCACTCCTAAAATTGGTGTCTAAGGCTAGAGGTTATAAAGGCTCAGCCTAAGTGGATTTGTGGTTATTTAATTAGTTCTATTAGCTTATCTGGCCAATTCAATTGGTGTCTAAAGCAAGCAATGGGAGGACCCCCACGACCTCACCTCTTACCTGGCTAGTTGAAGGAAGTGAGAACAAACCCAATTTGTATCTAGACTAAGCCACTCTACATCGAACTGTTAGGTCTAAGAAACTCGTAGGTGTCTAGGTTTAACTGTTTGCTAATTTGATTGCAATTAACACTTAACCACAACTAATTCTTCTCATCTTACGTCTTTAGGTCTAAGACTTTTCTTAAGGATCTCACCTTTAGAACTTTTCTTTTTCTTTCTTTTCTCTTCTTTTTCTCTTCTTTCTTCTTAAAAAAAAAATCTTAACAACACACACAATAGGGTTTGCACTAATACATGCACAGTATAATTTTTTCTGACCTAGTTGAACTTAATCCTGAAATTGAATGACTGATCCATGCTAAACATGATAATCAAATGACTAGAAATTTTAAAAACCACCTAGGCAGATGAAAAAATATTTTATTCCTTCCACCTATAATCCATCGATGTTTTCATCATTCTATGGGATCAAACATTCTGACTCTAGTCCTGGGGTCGATTTGAACCTAATAACCCAAAGATTAGATAAAGTTGATCTTCTTGCTCAGAAATTTGATCAGTTTCTAGCATTAGGTCAACAATCTCCTACACAATACACACCACCACCTAATTATCAGAAGATTTGTTCTATCTATGCTAGCCCGGTCCATCATATTAGTGAATGTCCTACGGCTGCACAGTTTTCACCTTTCATCCAAGAACAAGTTCAAGCTGCCCAAGGTTACTCCAATCCTGTCAATGACCCAGTCTTAAATACATATAACCAAAATTAGAGGAACCACCTTAATTTTTCTTGGAGACCCCAACAGACTCAGGCTCAGACCCAAATTCTTCCTATACAAAACTTTTAGAATGGGCTCCAATACCAAAATTATGCCTATAATAGTGGTCAGCCTAGTCAGCATATCCAGCCATCCTATTATAATCAGCCGTTATACCCACCACCTCAGTAGATCAATCTAGCCGACGATAGATTTAGCCAACTTCAACAAATGATCATGATCCAACAGCAATCTCTCGCTAGGCTAGAAGCATAAATAGATCAATTAACTGAATCTACCATGAGGACAGAATTGGATCCATTGCCAAATGAACTAATATCGAATTTTGAAAATGACCCACCCATCCACCAATCATCTGGACCAAGTCATCAATCCAATGGTCCATCTAAGAATCTCCAATTTGAAAGTGACAATACAATTTCTGAGCTTAAAAGTGATAGAATTTTTAAGGACTCATACCAAGACCATGTGAGTGAGGCTAGTACTGATGCTAGCCAAAATATAAATTTGAAAGAAGAGGTTAGTACTGAAGCTAATCCAATAGAAGAACCTGAGCCCAAAACTGATACTGAGAAGAGAGCGGATGAGTTACCCAAGATATATTCATCAAAAGTTTCATTCCCTTCAGCCCCAGAAGCCAGTTCTTCCACTTTAAAATCACCTCCTCCAGAACTGAAATTATCCTTGATCACATCTGAGTATACATGTTTAAAATCAACTGACACCCTTCCAGCATTCTATGCATCGAACTCAACTCGTAACCCAAAAACTCAATTTATGAGCATTATAGAAAAACAAATAGGAGAAATTCTCAACAAACAAGGGTCTGTGAATGGGTTTGTGAACTATCTTTCTAAAATTAAGAATGGAGATGTAAAATATTTTTTGAAGATTGGTAATAAAATATTAAAATTTATTATAGACCATCTTCTTGAGATTGACAATCTAAAACCATTAAAATTTATCAATCCAATATTTGACACGGGATAGGTGAGAGAATCAGCATGGTCTGGCTGAAGACAGTAAACTTAGCGCTTCCTGGGAGGCAATCTAATTTTCAAGTTTTTAATTTTTGCTTTTGCCTTTGCTTTCTTTTGTATTTTGTTTAGGATAATCGAGTCTTACTTTGTGTCTTTTGTAGGGATCTGAAAATAATCTTAGCTAAGTTGGGGGGAGAATCAATTTTGAAAAGACTTATGGATCCGGTGATATCTCTCTTTTTCTTTCTCTTTACATGCACCATTCATTTTTCTTACTCCATTGAGGATAATGTTGATGAAGTTGGAGAGAAGAATAAAAATTTTTTAGAATAAATTTTTTTTTAAGTCCTCAAGTAAGTTAGTATTTAGTATTTAAGCATCTGATTATACTTAAGAATCGAGTTAAACCAAGTATTTTAAAAGAAAATTGATGTACATAATAGAGAATTTGTGAGATATTGAGGGATCAAGTATTAAGAAAACTCAATAAAGAGTTAAGCTTAGAACTTAAATAGTTTTTTTTGAATATTTCTAAATTTTTGTACCAGCATCAAAGAAGAGTTTACTTCTTATGGGCTTGTGTAAAGTAACTATATGTTTCTTCATATTTAAAAAAAAAAAGTTTTCAAGTACTTCATGCTGAGTAACCGGGCCTCTTTGCCTAAGCAAGCATTGAGTTTCACATTAAAAGGTATGAAGGACAAAGAAGCTTTGTTGTAAAGCTAGTTTTAACTCGTAGCCTGTTTGATTCGAGCAAGTAGGTTCGAGGGATATTTTATATCTAGTATCCTAAAGCCATCTAGTTTGGGAGTCATTGACTGAAAACTCGCTACATGGGTCAAACAGAAAGCTTAAGAGGTTAAGACACTCAATAGCAATATAATATTTAAAAATAATAATAATAAATAAATAAAGGATGGAAGTAACAATATACTTGTCCACGTGAAGGTGAATGATTTGGAGATAAAGGTAGCGATAATTTAGAAAAGTTCAGAAAAGATTTAGTGTTCTTAGTTTAACTCTCATATTGACTAGTATTAATACCCCAATGATATACCTCATTCACACTCTACTAAACATCAGTGGTCCTTTTGAAAATTATTTGATGAAATTCGAAACTTTAAGTTAAACGATACTTAATTCTAAATTCTTTCTTTACTCGAGGACGAACAAAGTTCAAGTTGGAGAGTGTGATAAATGATATATTTTTATATTTATTGTAGGTATTTTTGATAATTTATGGTACTAATATCTTTCTAAAAATCATAATTTCATGAATTTATTGAATTTTCTTAAAAAATAAGTGATTTTAAAAAAAAATATGAAATAAGATATATTTATAAAAAAATAAATATTAATTTAATTGAGCAATTTAAATATCAAAATGAAGAGAAATTTTTGAAAAATTTAATACATATTTTTTTCAATTTTTCAAATAAAAATCAGAGCAAAATGGAGCTAAAATATATTAAAAAATAAAGAAAATAGCTTTCGATGCATGGTGGATCGGTCACTCGGTCCATAGAGCCAGGGCGCGGTCCACGGGAATAGTTACGCGGTCCATAGATGCAGTTCACAGCGAGAGAAAGATCTTGGGCGCGATCCAACGGTTGAGATTTAATCTGACTTAGATCCAACGGCAGTTGTTCATTGCTGGTTTATAAGAGGACTCTTTTGCGCGATCTGATGGCCCAGAAGCAATCCATCATGTGATCCAACGACTGTTATCACTCTCGACTTTGAATAGAACTCTTTTGCATGATCCGACGGCCTAGAACCAATCCCAGGCATGATCGGACGGTTGTGGTTCGATCCGACTTTGATAAGGATTAAAATGGCTGATTTTTTATCAGATCTGAGCTATTCAAACTGCATCCGATGGCCAGAAATATTTCTAAAGAGATTAATACGATTTCTAAGAGTTTTAGGACTCTTTTTTCTATCAAAAAATTATGAAAATTTCATCTATAAATAGGAGGTCCGGGAATAAGCTTTGGGAGCAGAAAAATTGAGTAGAAAGTATAGAAAAAATAGAAAAAAAATTAAATAACTTTAGAGACCAAAGAAAAAGAAGGAGAGAAGTCAGTTCGCTCTATGGAGTATGACAGAAGATGGAGAGGTCATCAACCATCTTTCCGACGAGGCTTGGCTGATCAACTTCAGATCCTTGTTACAGTTTTATTTTTATTTTATTTTATTATTTCTTTTAAATTTTTTATACTTGAATTTTAATTTCAATTAATGCAAAATTTATTTTTCTATACTTTAAATTCCTGTCTTTTATTTTTTGCACGTAGATGCTAGGATTTAATTAGTAGATCTTAGTACCTAATTTATTTTTATACTTTTTAAATTTTTATTATTTATTTTTATTATAAGTAGATGCTAAGATTTAGTTAGTAGATCTTAGTACCCGATTTATTTTTCATACTTTTAATTTTTATTTTTTGACTTAAATTACTTTCTTCAAAATTTTATTTTTTTTTGTAAAATCAAAGATTTTAAGTCAAAATCTTGCCTTCTCTGTGGATTCGACCCGACTCACTATTTTCTATATATTTTTAATTTCTATTGAAGTCAGAATTTGATTGATAATCACGGTGTCCTAACGACAGCATCGCGATCCTATCAAAAGATGAAATTACTATCTGGATCAGTAATGGAGCAAGGGTTACCGCTATGGCTGTCGGGACCTATCCTCTACGACTATCGTTAGGTTTTAGTTTGCTTTTGAAAGATTATTTCTATGTACCTGTAGTCAGTAGAAATTTGATTTCTATCTCTGTGCTGGCACAGGATAATTATAATTTTTATTTCGATAAAGATATGTTCTATTTATTTTGGAAATAAACTTGTGGCACATGCTTTCTTGATGGACGGTTTTTACCATTTACATACGGATGTAAGTGTAAACATTAACTAGCAAATAGTGAATGCCATAGGGTCTAAGAGATCTAGAGATAGGATCAATCAAAAGTATCTGTGGTACCTTAGACTAGGCCATATTGGAGAAGATAGATTCTGTTGGAAATAGTGTCCCAAAGTCAATCGTCAGCCTGTTGACGGTTGTGCTCATTTTTTGTATTTGTACATGAATTATGAATTAATAAAAAATTATTTTGATATTTTTCATCATAAAATATTTCATCTTCTAATGAACTCCTATGTTGTGGTGAAGTCTTTAGGACTATTTAGACTCGACAAAGGAAGATTTGTCATTTAGTCCTTAAATCTGTTCGCGATCAAATGATACGTTGTTACTAAGGACGACAACGTTTATCAAGCATAGGTCGTTGTATGCCATATAGGTTGGTTGTCCTCTTAACCAATGAGTGTGGAGACACTGGTATGGCATACAGGTGAGATGTAATGGTACATCTGCACTGAACGTGACCAACTCTGGAGCTATTTTTGCTATCAAGATTTGCTCCGATGGAATATGGGTATAAATATCCCTCCGACCTGAGACTGCCACGGTGACTTGCAAGCAACTCACTGCACTTAAGCACTGGACTACCTGAATTTTTAATTCAGTGATGGAAGGCTACTGGGTGTAGTCAAGTACTTGACTTGTCGGTGCGTGTGTCAAGATGGGATTGACCACTCCAGTTTAGAAGTTGTGTACAGTCGTATTTCAATTTAGCAAAACTTTGGCCAGGGTAGTCCTTGTGAGGAGTCACAGGACTGTTTGAGTTGAGCATGATTCGGATGATCTGATCAGGGTTGACAGTTTAACCCTGAGTCGTCCTAAACACAGGGGTCAAAAGGATGAATTATATAGTAACCATATTCATGTAGGTTCTGAGTGTTGCGATTGTGACTCTTCGACCTATCCGAACATCGGGTATTATTGCTAGATGGTCACTTCGATTAGTACAGAAATTGGTTCCTGTGCTACCAGCTTAGGTTCGAACCTGCAGGGTCACACACATTAGAGGTTCCTATCTGATCTGATGGCTGGTGTAGAATCTTACATATTTGAGACTCAGTGATCGAGAATCAGAATTCTCTGATCATGAGTTCCACACATTATGGGTACCGGGGTCAAGAGTCCCACTGGTTGGAACTTTTCGATCAGGGTTACATATCGATGAATTCTGATACCCGATTGCCCATCGGATTTACACAAAGTATTTATGAGAGATTTTATTAGTGATTTGATCACTAATTAACTCAATTTGAATGAGTAATTATTTTTGGATCAAGTCCAATTGAATTGGATTCAATTGGATTTGACCCGATTAGGTTAAGAGTTGACCTAATCATCGAGATGGTTTGGTCCCTGATTTGATCAAGGGTTGGGCTTAGTCAATTCCTGATTTGATTAGGATTTTATTGAGCCTAATTAAGCCTAATTTAGTTAGATTTAAATTAGTCTAATTGGACCTAACTTATTTGATTCAATTAGGTTGGTTTAAATAATTAAACCACCTTGACCCAATCTCCATGCGCCACCTCACTTCCATTGCACCCATTTGAATTCATGAGAAGAAACTTCTCATAAATTTTTTCCTCATGCCAAGCCCTCTCCACACCCCACTTTAATATGCCAAATGAATGGATAAGAATGATTAGTTGGCCATTCAAATTCAAAATAAAGTTTGAATTTGAATGGGCAATCAATTATTGCGCCTTATCCCTTTTTTTACGCCCCATTTATTACATGAGAAAAGGTTTCTCATGAAATCACTCCATGCATAATTTTAGCCATGCCTCACACCTTTAGTGGATAAGGGATGAGTTGGTGTCCATTTGAATTTAAAATTTGATTTGAATTCAAATGTACAATTACTCATCTTTATCCTTTCTTTTGGATAAGATATTTGACATTGTTATAAAAGGAGGTGAAGAGTGGGGCATGTAGGAAGAAGATTTTTTGAAGAAAAATTCTGGGGCATGAGAAGTCTTGTGCATGAGAAGAAAATCCATATCCTTCCAAGAGAAAAAGAAAGAAAAGAAAGAAAAGTGGGTGCAAGGTTTTCAGTGAGTTCTTTAGAGTTTTAGCTTGGGGTTCGGAAAGTGAGAAAGTGAGCTACGAATGTCGTGAGCCCATAAAATCTCAGAAAGATCTTCAACATCCTCTCAAGCATGTCTGTTGATGATCCAGAATGTCCGAAGAATCGACAGACATCGATCAAAGGAGTTCGATCAGCATCGACCGTCAAAAGGGCTCTACAACGAGCTAGCACTCGTAAGGAGTCGATCAGATCGAGAGCTTCGTGTGGACAATCCACAGAGGTCAGACACGCTGTGTGGCTGCATCGCGACGATCAAACTCTCCTGACAGTGATCAGATTGCGACGATCTACTACCCGTACAAAGGTATTGTATTCTGAACACATTATAGTAAAGTGTTTACTGTTCGAATTTTGAATTTCAAATTTAAATGCATGCATGCTATATATCATATTTAGATCCTAGTATAGGATAAATTTATGTTAATTAATTAGATTAATTAATAATTTTTTACTGTAAAATTATAATTTTAAAAAAGTTTTAAAATTATCATTTTATCCCTGCACTGAATTTTCCCACAAATGGTATCAGAGCGGGTTCTTCGATATGATATATATATTTGCATGCGTAATCTAAAAGTTTAAATTTAAAATTTGAAATTCAAAATTTAAAATTTAAATTTTGAAAGTTGTTCGAAATTCAAAATTCAAAAATTTGAAATTCAAAATTTTAAAATTCAAATTTTGAAATTTAAAATTTGATTGAAATTTCAAATTTGAAATTCAAAATTTGAAATTCAAAATTTTGAAATTTGAAATTTGTTTGAAATTTAAAATTCAAAATTTAAAATTTAAAATTTAAAATTTAAAATTTAAAATTTGAAATTGGTATATTTAGATATACTTGATCCAAGTAGCAAGTAATCGAATTGGGTTGGTTACCATGGCCGTCCGATCATAGAAAAAAGTAGGGTTTAAAGGTCCTCTCCTCCCATTCGATGGGGTCTTCATAAGGTGGTAGGGGTGCCGCTGCAATTATATCCCATGCAGATAAAGCAGCGAAAGAAATTAATTGTAAAGGTTCAATTGTAAAATTTATCATGAATGTGTTAGATTAGATCTAAAAGAATATTCATGATTTATTTTGATTGAGTTATTTTCTGTTATGTAATTAGTAATAGGATTGCTATTTATGAAATGTGCTGATCTATTTGTGAAATGAGTCAACATATTTGGTGAACAGAAAATAAAATCTTTCAAATTTAAAAATTATTTTCGAAATGTCAAACCCTGACCCATCAGCCCAAATACTTAATTAAAAGAATTAAGTGTTGTTTAGTAGGTCTAGAATTGTGAATTAAGACCTAAGACAATTGCATAAACTTGTGGGTCAATGGGTTAGATGGATTAGGTCCATAATTGGGTTAGACCTAAGGTTAGCTTAAAGAAATAGACTAAATTAGAGTAATTGATCAAATCTAATCAAAAGTTGAATTAGATTAGGTCAAGGATACTCTAGACTCAACTTCAATAGTTATAGTTGAATGGGTCCATATCTTTAACTAGACCAAGATGGACTTAATTCATGGCTACGCGGTGGAACCCTATTTACTAAGTTGATCAAATTAAAACTAATGAATCGGTTGGTGTCTAAGGTAAGTTTGGCAGTTTGACCAATGGTTTTTTAAGCGGGAGCTACTCGCAATGATTCGATCTCTGACGAGTTAATGGCTTATCCCCACCACTGATCTCACTTACCTGGCCAACCTGGTGAATTAGATTTTGATTAGATCACTTGATGATTAGGGCTCACCCATGTCATTAGGTAAATCAGTTTGACTGATTTAGGTGCTCCTAATGCCAGCTTTAATTAAATCTTCTTTTAATCTGACTTGATGAAGTCAGTGGGAGGATTGAAATTGGCTGGATATTTTCTTCTCATCTATCCTTTAATAAAATCCTCAAAAATTATTAGGTCCCTAAAAATGATTAAGTTATATTGATAACTAAGTCATAGCCTCCCATTAAGTGAGTGATAATGAGTCCATTAGTTTAATAATCATTGGAGGCCCAAAGGCCTGGTGCTTATTGACTAATGAAATTATCATTCATAATATGATAATTTGGTTTGAGTCTTTCTGATGGTGGTCAGGTTGGCCGGCCAAAGTCGGGCCTGATTATTTATTGGTCCGATTCACCAAATCAAATCATGTTAATGGTTGGACCTAACCAGATCTTTTCAGTGGAGGTCAAAGCCTACTGATTAGGTTCTGGGGCAAAATCAATTACTAGAAGTTGTTTAGAGAAACAACTGGTTATGAACCTACCCATAGATGCACATGGGTTGACCAACCAAAGTTGGGCTCGTGTGTAGTCTGTGTGGATTCTAGTACCCACTAAGGAATTAAAGTAATTCCTCGAATTGGAGGTTGAGGCTACCAGTTCGTAAAAATACTGGGAGAAACTTTAGACTAAAGTCCAAGACTTTAGTATTTATAATTTATGCACTAATAGAGATCTGATTTTCCTTTATGCAGCTATGGCCACTACCCTGTCGCTCCGATCATTATTAGATAATGACAAGCTCATGGGACCTAATTTCGATAGCTGGTATCGAAAATTAAAAATCATTCTTGAGCATGAACGGATCCTTTATGTAGTAACGGATCCAGCACCTGAGGAGCCAGCCCCAAACGCTAGAGAGACGGTCTGAGACACTCACCAGAAGTGGCTCAATGACCGCATCACCGTTCGGTGCATTATGCTGGCGGTAATGAATGATGAGTTTAGCCGCAGGTTCGAGAATGCCCAGCCACAGGAGATGCTTCAAATGTTGAACGACTCCTTTGGCATGCCTGACGACGTTGAAAGGCACAAAACTAGTTGTGCCATTTTCAATGCTCGGATGAGGGATGGAGCCTCAGTCACTGATCATGTACTGTACATGATCGAAATGATTGAGTGCCTAAGTAAACTGGGCTTTCCCCTGCACGAGCAGCTCGGTAAGGATGTGATTCTTAATTCATTGCCCAAGTCCTTCCTCCCCTTCCTTACTCATTTTCGGATGACAAAGCCTGCAGTGAACTACCACGGCTTGTTGGGGTTGCTGCAGAACTTTGAGAAGGATCACCAGCTCCATAAGGAGTCGGTGAATATTGTAGGAGGGTCTTCTTCTGGTCGTCGACCCTTTAAGAAAGGGAAGAAGAAGAACAAGAAGAAGAAGAATAAGAAGGTGTAGCTGCATGCTGGGACGTCTGCATAGGGTCAGACCAAGAAACGCAAGCCCGACCAAAGCCAGGCGGAGTGCTTCTTTTGCAAGAAGCAGGGGCACTGGAAGAGGAACTGTCCTCTATACATTGCCTCCCTGGACCCGAACAGGCCGAAGAAGAAGCAAGGTATTTATATGATAATACTTTGTAACTTTTTCATTTGTGATACTACTGCCTGGGTATTGGATACTGGAAGCCCTTATCATATTTGCAATTCGATGCAGGGTCTGCAGGTCAGTAGGAGATTTGATGAAGGCGAGAGATTCCTGAACGTTGGAGATGGAAGCAAAGTTTCAGTTCTAACATTAGGAATCATGAACCTTGTAATCAACTCTCGAAATGTAATTCTGAGTGAATATCACTATTGTCCAAGCTTTTTATTAAATATTATTTCTGTAGGCCTTTTGGCCATGAACGGTTATCAATTTTTAATAAAAGAAAATATTTGCAATATCATTTTGAATGGTGTTACAATGTTTGTTGGACAACTTAATAATGAAATTTACTTTCTATCACAACCTGTTAATATGGTTCAAACCTCCGGTAAATGCCCTAGAATAGATAATGTGTCAGAAGTCTACTTTTAGCACTGTAGGCTAGGTCATATCAATAAGAACAGGATAAACAGGTTGGCTCAAGAAGAAATTCTTGAAGTAGATGATTGTGAATCACTTCCAACCTGTGAGTCCTGTCTTCTTGATAAAATGACCAAATCACCTTTTACTGGAAAAGATGAGCGAGCCAGCGAACTCTTGGATCTGGTACATTCTGATGTATGTGGACCCATGAGCTCAAGTGCAAGAGATGAATATTTCTACTTCATAACCTTCACAGATGATCTATCGAGGTATGGGTATGTCTATTTAATGAAGCATAAGTCGAAGTCATTTGAAATGTTCAAACTATTTCGAAATGAGGTAGAAATACAAACTGAAAAGTGTATTAAAACTCTTCGATCTGATCAAGGAGGTGAATACCTTTTCAATGATTTTCTAACATATCTTGGGGAGAATGGGATTCTTTCTCAGTGGACACCTCCTGGAACACCACAGCATAATGGTGTGTCTGAAAGGAGGAATCGGACCTTGTTGGATATGGTTCGATCCATGATGGGATTTGCTGGTCTGTCGATCTTTCTTTGGGGATATGCGCTCGAATCGGCTTGTTACCTTCTAAATAGAGTTTCGAGTAAGTCTGTAACCAAAATGCCATATGAGATATGGATAGGACGTAAGCCAGTACTCTCATACCTTAGGGTTTGGGGGTGTCCGGCTTATGTTAAATATTTAATTACAGACAAGCTAGGACCTAGGTCTGACAAGTATAATTTTATAGGGTACCCAAAAGAGATCAAAGAGTATTACTTCTACCTAGCTGATGAGCAAAAAATATTTGTCAGCCTTAAGGCAATCTTTTTGGAAAAAAATTCCTTGGTGAAGGAATTGTTGCCTCTAAGGTCGAACTTGACGAAGTTCGACAGGTGAAAAACCGACACAAGTTGCTGAACCTAAACCGGATTTGATTAGATCAAATCCGGAGCCCATTGTTCAAGCACCTTTAAGACGATCTGGTAGAGTACCACGTCAACCAGATAGATACTATGGTTTCTTGGTCCGGGATGATGATCCTATCGAACTTGATGAAAACGATGAGGATCTGATCACCTACATGGATGCAATGCAGAGACTCGACTCTGAGAAATGGCTAGAAGCCATGAAATCTGAAATGGAGTCCATGAAGATCAACGATGTGTGGACATTGGTTGACCCACCCGAAGGAGTAAAACCCATAGGGTGTAAGTGGGTCTTCAAGAGGAAGAGGGGCACAGACGGAAAGATGGAAATCTATAAATCCCGTCTGGTTGCCAAGGGATATCATCAACGTTATAGTATAGACTATGACGAGATATTTTCTCCTGTGGCAATGCTCAAATCCATTCGGATTATGCTTGCGATAGCTGCCCATTTGGATTATGAAATCTGGCAGATGGATGTGAAGACAACTTTCCTAAATGGAGAGCTGGATGAAGAGGTGTATATGATACAACCTGAAGGATTCATATCCATAAATGAGTCTAAGGTGTGCAGACTACAGAGGTCCATTTATGGACTTAAGCAGGCATCCCGAAGTTGGAACATACGTTTTGATAGGACGATCAAGACGTATGGCTTCATTAAGAACGGAGAAGAGTCCTGCATTTATAAGTGGGCTAATGATCCAGTAGTAGTATTTCTTGTATTGTATGTGGATGACATTCTCTTAATCGAGAATGATGTCCCTACATTACAGGGAATAAAGATTTGGCTGTCATCACAGTTCTCCATGAAGGATCTGGGAGAAGCTTCCTACATCCTAGGGATGAGGATCTATAGGGATAGATCTAAAAGGTTGCTTGGTTTATCTCAGTCCACATACATTGATACTATGCTGAAGAGGTTCAGCATGGAGAATTTCAAGAAAGGCTATCTTCCGATAGGCCATGGAATTTCTCTCTCAAAGAGGGATTGTCCGTCAACACCTCAAGGGAGAGAGCGTATGGGTAGGATTCCATATGCTTCAGCAGTGGGATCTATCATGTACGCCATGACATATACACGACCAGATATGGCATACTCACTAGGGGTAGTGAGTAGATACCAATCTGATCCAGGGGAGAATCACTGGAAGGTTGTTAAAACTATCCTAAAGTATTTAAGAAATACTAAGGACCAGTGGCTTGTTTATGGTGAATCGGACTTAAGACTTATAAGGTTTACAGACTCTAGTTTCTAGTCTGATCACGATGATAGTAAAAGTGTGTCGGAATTTATTTTTACCCTTAATGGTGGGGCTATCTGCTGGAAAAGTTCCAAGCAGCACACAATGGCTGATTCAGTTTGTGAGGTGGAGTATGTCACTGCATCAGATGCTGTCAAAGAAGCGGTGTGGCTGAGGAAATTTATCATCGAGCTCGGAGTAGCACCCTCCCTTGTTGGTCCAGTTCTGCTCTATTGTGACAGCTCTGGAGCCATTGCTCAGGCGAAGGAACCAAAGGAACACTAGTGGACGAAGCATATTCTGCACCGCTACCATCTCATCCGAGAAATTATGGATCGAAGTGACGTCGATCTTCAGAAGATCGACGGGAAGGAGAACCTGGCTGACCCATTCACTAAAGCCATTGCGGTGAAGGAGTTCGACAACTACAAGTCGAAGATGGGTATTAGATAATGCACCGATTGGCTTTAGGCCAAGTGGAAGATTGTTGGGAATAGTGTTCCAAAGCCAATCGTCAGCCTGTTGACGGTTGTGCTCATTTTTTTTATTTATACATGAATTATGAATTAATAAAAAATTATTTTGGTATTTTTCATCACAAAATATTTCATCTTCTAATGAACTCCTATGTTGTGGTGAAGTCCTTAGGACTATTTAGACTCGACAAAGGATGATTTATCATTGAGTCCTTAAATCTGTTCGCGACCAAATGATACGTTGTTACTAAGGACGACAATGTTTATCAAGTATAGATCGTTGTATGCCATATAGGTTGGTTGTCCTCTTAACCAATGAGTGTGGAGACACTGGTATGGCATACAAGTGAGATGTAAGGGTACATCTGCACTAAACGTGACCAACTCCGGAGCTATTTCTGCTGTCAAGATTTACTCTGATAGAATATGGGTATAAATATCCCTCCGATCTGAGACTGCCACGGTGACTTGCAAGCAACTCACTGCACTTAGGCACTGAACTACCTGAATTTTTAATTCAGTGACGGAAGGCTGCTGGGTGTAGTAAGTACTTGACTTGTCGGTGCGTGTGTCAAGATGGGATTGACCACTCTAGTTTAGGAGCTGTGTACAGTCGTATTTCAATTTAACAAAATCTTGGCCAGGGTAGTCCTTGTGAGGAGTCACAGGACTGTTTGAGTTGAGCACGATTCGGATGATCTGATCAGGGTTGACAGTTTAACCCTGAGTCATCCTAAACATAGGGATCAAAAGGATGAATTATACAGTAACCATATTCATGTAGGTTCTGAGTGTTGCGATTGCGACTCTTCGATCTATCTGGATATCGGGTACCATTGCTAGATGGTCACTTCGATTAGTAAAGGAATTGGTTCCTGTGCTACCGGCTTAGGTTCGAACCTGCAGGGTCACACACATTAGAGGTTCCTATCTGATCTAATGGCTGGTGTAGAATCCTACATGTTTGAGACTCAGTGATCGAGAATCAGGATTCTCTGATCACGAGTTCCACACATTATGGGTACCAGGGTTAAGAGTCCCACTGGTTGGGACTTTTCGATCAGGGTTACATATCGATGAATTCTGATGTCCGATTGTCCATCAGATTTATACAAAATATTTATGAGAAGTTTTATTAGTGATTTGATTACTAATTAACTCAATTTGATTGAGTAATTATTTTTGGATCAAGTCCAATTGAATTGGATTCAGTTGGGTTTGACCCGATTAGGTTAAGAGTTGACCTAATCGTCAAGATGGTTTGGTCTCTGATTTGATCAAGGGTTGGGCTTAGTCAATTTTTGATTTGATTAAGATTTTATTGAGCTTAATTAAGCCTAATTTAGTTGGGTTTAAATTAGTCTAATTGGACCTAACTTATTTGGTTTAATTAGGTTGGTTTAAATAATTAAACCACCTTGACCCAATCTCCATGCGCCACCTCACTTCCATTGCACCCATTTGAATTCATGAGAGGGAACTTCTCATGAATTTTTTTCTTATGCCAAGCCCTCTCCACGCCCCACTTTAATGTGCCAAATGAATGGATAAGAATGATTGGTTGGCTATTCAAATTCAAAATAAAGTTTGAATTTGAATGGACAATCAATTATTGCGCATTATCTCTTTTTTTACGTCCCATTTATTACATGAGAAAAGGTTTCTCATGAAATCACTCCATGCATAATTTTAGCCACGCCTCATGCCTTTAGTGGATAAGGGATGAGTTGGTGTCTATTTGAATTTAAAATTTGATTTGAATTCAAATATGCAATTACTCATCTTTATCCTTTCTTTTGGATAAGACGTTTGACGTTGTTATAAAAGGAGGTGAAGAGTGGGGCATGTAGGAAGAAGATTTTTTGAAGAAAAATTTTGAGGTGTGAGAAGTCTTGTGCGTGAGAAGGAAGTCCATATCCTTCCAAGAAAAAAAGAAAGAAAAGAAAGAAAAGTGGGTGCAAGGTTTTCGGTGAGTTTCCTAGAGTTTTAGCCTGGGGTTCGGGAAGTGAGAAAGTAAGCTACGAATGTCGTGAGCCCATAAAATCTCAGGAAGATCTTCAACATCCTCTCAAGTACATCTGTTGATGATCCAGAGCATCCAAAAAATCGACAGACATCTATCGAAGGAGTTCGATCAGCATCGGCCGTCAAAAGGGCTCTACAACGAGCTAGCACTTGTGAGGAGTCGATCAGATCGAAAGTTTCATGTGGACGATCCACAGAGACCAAACACGTTGTGTGGCTGCATCGTGATGATCAAACTCTTCCGACGGTGATCAGATTGCGGCGATCTACTACCCACACAAAGGTATTGTGTTCTGAACACATTACAGTAAAGTGTTTACTGTTCGAATTTTGAATTTCAAATTTAAATGTATACATGCTATATATCATATTTAGATCATAGTGTATGATAAATTTATGTTAATTAATTAGATTAATTAATAATTTTTTATTATAAAATCATAATTTTGAAAAAAATTTAAAATTATCATTTTACCCCTGCACTGAATTTTCTCATAGATTCATCAAACTAAAGAAAGATGGTCTTCTTGGACTATTGACTTTTGAGTCTTATCTAGTCTGTGAATTGTATCTTCAAAAAAAATGATCAAACTGTCCTTTGTGGGACAAAGAGAAAGGGCCATGAGATATTAGCTCTGGTACACACTGACGTGTGTGGTCTATTTGATGTACAAGCTAGTGGTGACTATATCTACTTCATAATCTTTACTGATGATTATTCACAGTATGGGTTCATGTATCTGATGCACTGAAAGTCTGAAGCTTTTAAAAAGTTCATAGAATTCAGACATGAAGTAAAAAATAGATCAAAAAACTCATAAAAATTTTTCGATCAGATCGAGGAAGAGAATACCTTATTGAAAAATTTTAGATCTATCTCAAAGATAATGACATAGTCTCACAGTGGACACCTCTAGGATGTCTCAGCTCAATGGGGTATCTGAAAAGAAAAATCGGACCTTATTAGATATGGTCTGATCCATGTGAGCTTCACAGACCTTTCTGATTTTCTCTAGGGACATGCTTTGCTTTCTGCAATTCATCTCTTGAATCGAGTTTTCTCTAAATTCGTTTCTACCACCCCATATGAATTATGACATAGTAAGAAGCCAACTCTTGGGTACCTCAAGATTTGGGGATGTTCGGTCCATGTCAAGCGACAGCAGGTAAACAAGTTAGAGGCTAAATCATTTAGAGCTTGTTTTATAGGGTATCCTAAGAAAACTATGGGATACTACTTCTATCTTCCTGAGGATCACAATGTGATTGTGAGCTACCATGCCGTCTTCTTAGAAAAAGAGTTTATCCAAGATGGAGGCAATGGGAGGAAGATTGAGCTCGAAGAGAAAGTCTCTGAAGAGCATCGAGTCCAAGAATTTGAAACTAATAATGAGCCAGTAGATGTGATACCTCCACCTCATAGATCAAGTAGGGTCTCTCATCCTACTAAAAGGTACTTAGGTATTCTTACGAAAAATTTAGAAGAAGCGTTCCTTGTGAGAGATAGGGACATTAGGAATGATCCCAAAATCTATGATGAGGCAATGTTAGATGTAGACTCCGAGAAATAGATGGATGCAATGAAGTCAGAAATTGACTCCATGCATTCCAACTAGGTTTGGTCCTTAGTAGATCCACTTGAAGATATTGTACCTATTGGGTGTAAATGGATTTACAAAAGAAAGATTTAGTCGATGGTAAGGTAGAGACCTATAAAGCAAGGCTAGTCGTGAAAGGTTATAGTCAATGTGAAGACATTGACTATCAAAAAATCTTTTCATCCGTAGTCATGCTGAAATCCATCCATACTCTGCTTGCATAGCAGCATTTCATGATTATGAAATCTAACAGATAGATGTGAAAACTACCTTCCTAAATGGATATCTGGAGGAAGATATCTATATGGAGCAGCCTCTAAGTTTCACGTCCAGTGATAGTGATCACAAGGTCTGCAAGCTACAAAGATCCATATATGGACTCCAACAAGCATCTCAGAGTTAGAACACTCACTTCAATGATGTGATCAAAATATTTGATTTCATAAAAAGTGAGGCAGAGCCGTGTGTGTACAAAAAGATCAATGAGAGCACTGTCACATTCTTCGTATTGTACGTGAATGTCATCTTTCTGATTGAGAATGATATTTCTATACTGACGTCGGTCAAAATATGGTTGTCGAAAGAGTTCACCATGAAAGACTTAGGAGAAGCTTTCTACATTCTTGGTATAAAGGTCTATAAAGATAGATTCAAGAGAATGATAGGACTCTCACAGCATATGTACATAGAGGAGGTACTAAAGAGGTTCAACATAAAAAACTCCAAGAGGGATCTTTTGTCCCTTAGACATGGCATTTATCTCTCTAAGAAGATGTGCCTTGACATACCTGAGGAGATCCAGTGCATGAGCAAGATCCTTATGCTTCGGCAATAGGGAGTCTCATGTATGCTATGTTATGTACACATCCTGATATAGCACTTGTCGTGAGTATCACGAGTAGATATTAGACAAATCTAGATGAAGAATACTGGATTGCTGTTAAAAATATCCTTAAGTACTTGAGAAGGATTAAGGATTTGATATTGGTCTTTGATGGAGGATCGGAGCTAAAAGTTGAGGGATACACCAATTCAGACTTTATGGCTGATGTCAATGATAGAAAGTCTACATCAGGATATATCTTCTTGTGTAATGGTGGTGCGGATAGCTGGAAGAGTTTCAAGTAGCCGATCATTGCAAATTTGACCATGGAAGCCGAGTCATCGCACCTCTGAAGCTGCTAAGGAATCCTTTTGGTTCAAGAAGTTTATTGCAGAGCTGGGTGTGATGCCATCAGATGTCATTGCACTGCATTACGATAGTAACGGTGCCATAGCTCTCGCTAAAGAGCTCAGATCCCACCAGAAGTTTAAGCACATAAAGTGACGGTTTCACATCATACACGAATACCTTGAGAAAAAGTTCATCGAGATGTAGAGAGTCGACTCTGCACTGAATGTGGCAGACCCGCTGACCAAGCTTCTTAGCCAGCAAAAAATTGAAGCTCACCTTGAGAAGATGGGTCTTGGTATATGGCAATTGGCTTTAAGTCCAGTGAGAGTTTGTTGGATTTGTATCCTAAAAGTTAATTTTGGCTGACACATTATATAATTCTTGGGTCTATACTTGTACTTATAATTTTTTATTATTAATAAAGAGTTTTTTCATTCCAATCATATTTATGTGTCCATGATTTATCCTAGAAATTAACAAAGATAATTTTTTATATATTCTTAAAGAGTTAAAAATTTGAGACATACATTAATTAGTGGTTAATTTTTAAATACTCTCGATCAAAAGATCGTCACGGAGGATAGTGATCAATCCATTTGAAATCGGTGCACAGTTCACTTTCTTTATAGACAGATGAGTCTTAGATCTGCAGTGTAGAGATACTGGGATAAAGGTATCGATGGTTATTAGAGAACAACTTACACTGAGCATGACCAATACGAGAACCACATGAATGTCTCCTCACTCGTCAGTGATCTTCTCGATGTTGCAGTGGTGTGAGTGGTTCTTTGACCTGTGATTTCATTGGCTATTCATAGTGAGGCTATTGGATTTGACTGCATGTTCCTTGGGATGTTGGCTTTAGTAGGTTCAGGTTCGCAGTTTAGAGTAAGATGCACCTAGATGGAATCTATCGATCTTAGTAGAAAAGGAGAAGTCCTATGTGATTTATGAGACTGAGTTCAGAAAGTCTTTAGTCAAAGCAAGTGTGAATACTGAAAAATTTTTTTTACGAAATTCACAAATGAACTTGAGTCGAGCCAGTCTAGCATATGACTGACGATGGAGTTTGACGAGCTCTCTATGACCTCCGTCAAGTTGGGACTCACGATAGAAGGACTGAATCATACGATAACTGTACCTAAGAGTTCATACTTTTATTCTACTGAATTATCACTATATACTGCTAGGTGTCACTGGTGGATTGTGAGATTCATCAGATATCATCTTGATGATCGATGGCCCTTGAAGGATATAATTGAAAATATTTCAATCCATCAAAAAGAGTTTCGATGATATTGTGATACAGATCACAATATATCTCATTATCAAATAGAATAAAATCTATGGGGTCATACATTAAGAGATTTAATCTTGAATTTATCAATTGAGCTTATGAAGTTCCAATTGGATTAGGATTTATTGAAATTCTATTAGGTTTATGAGGACTATGCTAGCACATGGTTAAACCTAATTCTTCTCGAAACTTCGATTCGATCAAGTTCATAGTCTTAAAATTAATCTAAATCTATTTGAATTTAATTGGGCTCTTAATTGTGAGCCCAAAAAGATTTGATTAAGTCAATTAGTTGGCATAATTATCCTAACATTATCTCTTCCTTATCTCCTGATTATCTCTAAGTATGGATGTGAAATAGATAGAAGATTGAGTGGTGCATCTTTTTCTTTTTGAAAAATTTTGGGCACCAAATCTTTGAGGGGCCCACCCTCTCTTATGTGTCATGGCGTGGACGAAAGAGAGTGGGGTCCATGCCCCATCTCTTTTGGCTAGAGATCCCTTTGTGGGGCGTCAAAGTTGGCGCCCCAACTGTCTGACATATATTCTCATGATACCTCTTATACATACTTAAAGGGACTGATTAATTATCATTTATATCTGATTTTATTTGACATAAATTAGATTAAAAAGATAGAAGATTCTTATGAGATAAGGATCTATCTTTTTAAGTTGATTGGATTCCTCATATGTGTCAGGGGCAGTGTCTATTTAAATGGAGGACTCTAGGGTTTCTTAAGTAGTTGAATTTTTGATCAAGAAACCTCCTCTCTCCCTTCTCCACACCTCCTCTCCTCCCTCTCTTCATTTCCACACCCAAAAGTTGGGTGTCTCTCTTCCACATGCCCAAAAGTAGTGTTTGTGACTTGGAGATTGTAGTTCGAGAAGAAGAAGAAGAAAGCTGCAGATCAAAGAGTTGATCTCATAATTAAAATCAAAAGAGTTGATCAAAGTCTTCAAGATCAAGGTTCTTTTTGAGAAGAATAATCTTCTATGAGAAGAAAAAAATTTGAGATAGATCCTGATGAATACCCGTAGAGGCCAGACATGTATGTGGTTCAACCTTCTATGAATCCGAGATCATCAGAAGCGGTGAATATCTACCTGCGTCAAGATAATGAGATCTGATCTCATAAATTTTTTTAAATTTTAGATTGATGATATGTGCTTTCTCCTGAGCTTGGGTAGGTTTAGATTTGATCTCTAGCATGTGGGGTTAAAGGATTTAATCTATTTTATTTTTTGCTGTCTGTTTTTAAAGTTTTGAAATTTACACATGCTGCTTATTCGATTTTCTAATACTTTCATCGTAGATCATTCTGTTGAGTAGAAATTTAGAAAAAAATTTTGTTTAGGATTAGTGGATCCTCAGGTAGTTGGTGTTGAGCTGACTTACCATAATTTATTTTCGTCAATCATATGATGAACTGCATCTTACATGCTTGTGGCCCTTGGACCATTGTGAGTATGATGGCGGCTCTACTAGTCGGGCTTTAGCCGACTAATGCAATGATTTCACCTAGGTCTCATGTTCAACTTGGCGCTGCAGCTTTTGGCAAGCACGCTTATGGTTGAGGGACCTACCCATTGTTAGGAACGGGCCCACTCCTGACTTTATTAGTCGGGTATGAGTCGACTAGCGCTTCATCGGGCATGAGCTGATGAGAGAGTGGTTGTATTGTAGATCTCCAAGAATTTGAACTATAAGGCATAGAATTTGCAGGAAGGAAGATCTTTTTATTGATGAAGGAATTCTTATTGATAATACATTCATAGGTTATTGGCGTTCTAGGTTCGAGGGATCTTGGTGCCGTCCAAGTTTTTAATTTTATAGGCCCTTGATCATAGGACTGCTAAGATTCTGTGGAGACTTTCTCAATTTAGAGATAGCTTTTCTTGCTCAGTGGGTTTAGAGATTTTTGCTCTTTTGAGGACTAAGTCTCCCACTTAGAAGATTTTTGATTTGACTCAGGAGTTGTAATACTGAGCTACCCTTTGTTGGTAGGAGGCCATTTTTAGCCAAGCTTGTTCTTGAGTTTTTTTGAGTAAATCCAAGTCTGTTTGTCTCTTGTCCGAATTAGTTGATTCATCGTAGTGCTCCATCTGAGTTGAAGGTAAGCCGATTTCAATTGAGATTACTACTTCAGTCCCGAACATCTACTTGAATGGAGTCTCTCCGATCAAAATTCGTAGAATTATTCAGTAAGAACATAGGATACTGTGAAGCTCGTCAGTCCAGCTACTTTAGCTTGATCAATTTTAGTCTTCAGGGCTTGGAGAATTGTCCTGTTGATCATCTCAACTTCTCCATTGGATTGAGGATGTCCTACTGAAGTGAGCTTGTGGATGATATAATACCTTACATAGAAGTCTTCAAATTTGATGTTGTTAAAATATCGATCATTGTCAGTGATGATCACTCAGGGTAGATCAAATCGACAAATGATAGATTTTTATAAAAAACTGATAGTCTTCTGTTTCATTATCTATACTAGTGGTTCGACTTCGATTCACTTAGATGGGAACAGATCGAGTATGTCGACACCCCATTGATCGAATGGTCAGGATGCCGAAATGGTTGTAAGATGACTGGATGGAAGCCTCTGGATGTTGGTGAACCTTTAATATTAGTCATATTTCTGCATCAAGTCGTATGTATCCTTCTGCATAGTCGGCTAGTAGTATATTTGTTAGAAGATTTTGTAGGACAGTGACTTGCCCCCCAAGTGATTGTCGTAAATACCTTCATGTACCTCTCAAAGAGTGTAGTCGCCTCAGAAGGTTGGAGACACTTGAGTAGGGGTAAAGATGCTGACCTTTTGTAGAGTTGATCGTCAATGATCACATACCGAGTTGTCAACCTTTTTAGTCGGCATGCCTTAGCAAGATCAGTTGGCAAGGTTCTTCCGTCAAAAATTTGATGAATGGGTCTAACCAATTTGGCTCATGTTTGACTTGGACCCGATGAACTTCTTCCTCTGAGTTGATGCTCGGGCTCTTGAGATGCTCAATAAAGATTTTTTCAAGCTCGCCACAACCAAAGGTAGCAAGACGAGACAGAGAGTTGGTCCGAGCATTCTCGAAGCGAGGGATATGGAAGTCTCGAAATAGTCAAAGTGCAATTGTAGAGACTTGAGCTTTTATAGATACATGGAGAGAATAGGATCTCGGGCTGCATATTCTCCTCGAGACTATCCGACAACGAGTTATGAGTCGGTGAATATCCTATAGGTGCTTCACATCGAGATCTTTAGCGATCTTCAGCCTGACTATTAGGGCTTTATACTTTGCTTGATTGTTTGAAGTCTTGAAGCTGAATCGAAGAGCATACTCGATCACTATCTCATCGATATTGATCAAAATCAGGCCTGTGCCGCACCCTTGAGCATTTGAAGCTCCATCCATATGTAGAATCCATGCGGATTCTTGAGTATCCTTGGGGGAGTCATCTTCGACTTCGTCGTTGTCAGTTGGAGTACACTCAATAATAAAGTCGACAAGAATTTGGGCCTTGATCAAAGATCTTGGAACAAAAAAAAGGTCAAACTCGGTGAGCTCGACCGTCCACTTGGCCATTCTTTCTGAGGTGTCTGACTGTTGAAGTAGAGTCCTCAGGGGGAGGTCGATCAAGATTTTTACTGAAGGGCTTGGAAGTAGGGTCGTAGTCAGTGAATAGTTATTATGATTGCAAGTATGACCTTTTCAATATAAGAGTATCTTGTTTCGACATCGCGCAGCACCCGACTGATGTAGTAAATGGGCTTCTATATTTTGCCTTCTTCTCAGGCCAAACCGAGCTGACAGCTTCAGAAGTTGTTGCTACATACATGAGCAATTCATCGTTGGTGTTGGGCTTTGTCAGGAGTGGGGGAGAGCTAAGATACTGCTTCAATTCATCAAAGGATTTTTGACATTCCTCTATCCAGGTGAAGTCTTTCATCTGTCTGAGGGTCTTGGAAAAGAAAAGGCATTGCTCTACGGACCTGAAGATGAATCAGCTTAAGGATGTGATGCGTCCCATCAATCTTCGAATATCCCATTGAGAAGTTGGAGATTTCATACTAAGGATTGTCTTGATTTTCTGGGGTTGGCCTCAATGCCTCGTTTTCATCATAAAGTCGAAAAATTTTTCTGACGTGATGTCAAAGGTGCACTTAGATGGGTTTAGCTTCATCTGATGCTTCCTTAGGGCTACTCGAAAGCTTCTACCAAGTTATCGATATGGAGGGCAGCTTCAGTACTTTTCATGAGCATGTCATCGATGTAGATCTCTATGTTGCATCTAATTTGATCTTTAAAGACTTTGTTGACCAGTCTCTGATATGTTACTACAATATTTTTGAGGCCAAAGGCATGACTTTGTAGCAGTATAGGCCTTTGTCGGTGATAAACATCATCTTCTCTCATCCTCAGATGCCATTCGAATTTGGTTGAAGCCAGAGAAAGCATCCATGAAACTGAGTAGCTGATGGTCGGATGTTATGTTGACTAGCTGATCAATCCGTAGAAGTAGAAAGCTGTCTTTGGGACAAGCTTTGTTCAAGTCAGTGTAGTAGATACAGATCCCCATTTACCATTTTCTTCTTGACCATCATGATGTTCGCGAGCCAATTTGGGTAGGTCACCTTATGAATGAAGTCGGCTGCTAGTAGTTTGTCAACCTCTTCATCGATGGTCTTTTTTCGCTCAAAAGTGAAGCTTCTTTTCTTTTGTCTAACTGGCTTATAGTCGGGATTGACATTAAGTCGATGGATGATGATTTCTAGAGGGATGCCTGACATGTCTGAGGCTGACCAAGTAAAGACATCAGCATTTTTTTTACAAAATTAATCAATTTCTCCCGTAGTTCCTCGCTTAGCGAAGATCCTACTTGAATGGTTTTAGTTGGGTCTCCACCATATAGGGAACTGAGATGAGCTACTCCGTGGGTTCTCCCCAGCTTTCAACTTCTCTCTGATCCATCCCATCATCATGAGGAGAGCTTCAACTGGTCTTCTTCTATTGAGAGTGGTTAAGTAGCATTATCGGGCCAACTATTGGTCTCCTCGCATTTCATCGGGTCCATTCCTTATCGGGACGTGCACGAGCAGATAGTAAGTTGAGAGATCGCTCAAAGCACATTCAATCCAGACCATCCTAAGATGACGTTGTAGGTGGATGGGACCCGGGCTATGAGAAGTTGAGGCGAACGTTCGACTGTGAGATGATTGCCCGACTGTGACAAGGAGTTCAATCTCGCCCTCCACTTTGATCGAGTCACCTGTAAATCCGACTAGAGGAACATTGACTGGTTTGAGAAGTTTAGTAAAAAGTCATCGTATTTGGAAGAGATAATCATAGAAAATCATGTTAATGAAATTTTATTATCGACAAGATATCTTTTTACATCATAGTTGGTAATTATCATTGATTCAACTACAGTGTCATTGTGAGGAGTCTGGACTCCATGCAAATCCACTTCAATAAAGACAATGTCATTATCGGTCCACTAGCGCTTGGAAGTGCTTCCACAGTCATTTGCCCCCCAGAGTCACGGTCCTATGAATCATGTTGATCACGCCCACTGTCGATTGGATGTGAGTCTCTTCCTCGAGTTTTGGATGAGATGGATTAGAAGGTAGCTACATAGGTCACTCCCGCACATACTTTTTGAGATATCCTCACCTTATGATCCCTCAATCTCGTTCTTCAGCAGATGGCACTACTCAGTGTCATGTCCATGATCGCGATGGAAGTAGCAGTAGCGCTTTCGATCATGAGATTTTATCTTCATCGATAGGGGTCGGCGAAGAAGTTCTCCTCCTCTATCTCCATAAAAGTCTAGATGGGAAGTAGTCAGAGGGGTATAGGAGTCATACCTGCTCACAAAGTTCTTGGGCTTCTGGCTTAATCAGGAAGGTGGAGTCTCTTTCTCGATATGGATTTGACTAGGCTCCTCGGAGATGACTCCTTTCCTTGCCTTCTTCTTTTGGCCCTTTTCCTGATCAGACGTCGGTCATCGTGGCTTCCTTAGTGGGATGTATTTTTGTGCGTGCTTGAGAAGTTTGACGTAGGATCGAGGAAGCATCTTATCCAGAGAGTAGGCAACTTAGAGTTTGGAGTCCCCACTTCATCACCATGATAGCCGTAACCTCATCGAGGTCCTTGACCTCCAGGGTGCGGTGTTAAAACGTGCCACAAACTCCCATAAAGACTCACTGTCCTACTGTCGGATAGAGAAGAGGCTATCAGTGGTTCTAGGCACTCTTCAATTTGTGCCAAAGTGGCCACGAACAGTTGCTCGAAAGAGTTGATGCTCCTTGGCTGTAACCCTACGTACCATACTTGCATGATTTTTAGAGGATAATCGGGAAGGCAATATAGAGAAGGATATCGATGCCTCTTGTAGAAGCATGAGAGATTTGTAACTCTCAAGATGATCGAGTGGATCAGTGGAGTCATCGTACACCTCGATTTGCAATATTTTGAATCAACTAGGAGTCGGTTCGTCAGGATCCATCTTGAGAAAGGCGGACTCATACTGACATCGAATTCGTTGGTTGAGTCTCAATGGTTGGTCAGGAGCTGTTCAGGAAGCGATCTATCTCCTTTAGTTTTCGATCGTACTCGTCCAGTTGTTATTGTGACATATCAGGATGTCGTGAGTAGCCTGGAGTAGAACCTTCCTCAAAAGAAGTAGATCTTGATGGAGACCGCGGCCTCTTCTCCTTGTGCTAGTTCATCGAGGGAATGTGGAGGCGACAGTCGTCGGAATCGGCATGCGAAGCACGTTGAGATTTAGGATGCGATGATCATCGAGCAGGTGGAGAACTCGCTCGACAGGAGTGCCACGTAGAGTGGCAGGTTGAAGATCGCGGTCGGTGATTGCGTATGGAAAGCACGTCACATGGTGCGACTTCTTCTAGCCGCTGCCGCTGCTGCTATTAGAGACCTTGGATAGCTTCCATCAAGTTTTTCACCTGCTGCACGAGGGCAGCAAATTCAAGATCTATCGTCATGACGAAGGCAGCAAATTTCGAAGGTCGCAAAGCTCTCGGCTCTCCACTGATCGCCGAAGGACGTCATGACGAACGTTGAATAAAGCTTGCAGAAATATTCTGTGCCCTTGTCTTAGCCATGGAGGTCTTTGAGAGAGAAATTATTTCTCTACTCGATATCTCCCCTTTCCTGGCATGCCAAACTGTTGCGGCCTTCCTCCAATGGGTAGTCGGTAGTCGGCCTGGAGCCACTAGGAACTGTGCCTGTTGGTAGGCGATGGGAGTGTCAGAAGATGATGTGCTGTTATCGAAGAAGGTACACACAATCAAAGATGAGACTGAGGGCAGTGAGATTGATCAGAGAAGGATGGTGCTAGGCTCCGCTTGATGTCAGAGAAGATGGACTTGCAAAGAAAATCCCACCGGAGGTAGCTCTGACGGAGACTCTACAACGCTCAAATTAGTGAGGTGGCTTGAAAAGAAAGAGTGATAGAGTCTCTGGGTTGCAAATAGTGTGCATACCTGGAGGAGTCCTCGCTTATCTCTATTTATAGAGGGAGCAAAATGAATGGTGAGAGATAGGTGATCATGTCGATCATGTCCTATCGTACGGTGCCGCATGGTGTCGCGTGGGCATCTTTAAATATTGACGGCGGGCATGCCTTCTACTCGGCATGCTTATAGCAACGAACGCTATCGGACGTAGGGTATAATAAATGATCTTATGAGCGCATTTAATAAATTCATAGTATCCCATTACGGTACGTAGCTAGCCAGTCAGAGTATGGTCTCTAAGTGATATGACTTTGATGCGACCTGTCAGAATTGTATGATGGCCATGTTCATTGCTCAGCTAGTCGACAGAGGCCCATGTAGTTGAAATCGGCGAGATGAGGCCGTCGAGGGGTGGGACCCGGCCATCGACTGATGTAGTCGACTGTATGCCGAATACGAAGTCCGTTGCAGGCCGAGCATTATTTGGCATAGTGGACTGTAGGTGGCATGTAAATCTTAGTCGGCTTTGTATCGATTGAGAGTATGCTGCCCTTAGTTGGTTGGGTGTCCACGATGGTGACCGGTGTCAACTTTGCTTGTTGGGACTCATCAATCCGAGTCGGGTTGAACGGTAGTAGTTTAGTTGGTGTAGCCTCTAGTCGGCTCGGAGATGAGAAAACTTGGTAGTCGATTAAGCGATGGAAATCTACCTCAACAGGTGCACTGTTATCTCTCTTTGATTTTATGGTTCATGAATTTTACCTAAATTTCAGATGAAGATGATCTATATATGTGCATGAGCCGAAGCCGCAAGCTAGTTCGTCGAGCAAGAAAATTATGATATATCAAATGCATAAAAAGATTCTTACCTATATGAAAAACATACAAAGTTAACAAATATTTTGCTTCTTGGGAAGGACATGCTGTTGCTGATCCAATTTTCACACGGACCCATTGTCACCCTCGCTACATGAGCAGCCAATCCACAAAATGATTTGCACAACATGAATTTGTACACAAGATAACATATTTTTGGTTGATCCTTGAACATGAACCCACATCTTGGGTACAGGTTGAGCCTGTTTTTAAAGTTGACAATCTGGGAACACTTGGTAAACAATCCCAAGTTCTTAACCCGAAAACAGATTGGATATTGGTCATAAAAATTCTGATCCAAATTGAACCCCGTCAAAATTTGGACCCCATCCTACCCAATGAGAATGGATCTGGCCCAGATGCAATAATAACATGTTAAGCTCCATTCCAAAGCTGGACAGATCAAACTTGAACCAATAAAAGAGGCTCGAATTAATGATAATATGACTGAAACCGGATCCAATAACAACATATCTATATCCATATTTATTTTATTTGACGAATATAAATATAGATATAGATATTATTTGGATAAAAAAATTACATCCATATTGGTTTTAAATGGATACAGATGCAATTCGAATATTGGAAGTATGGATATAACTACAGACATAAATCGAATAATAATACTTATAATTATAAATCAAAAGTATTACTAAATAGATGATAAATCAAATTAATAAATATTTATATGATTGTATATATTTTTTAAAAATTAATAAGTATATATAAAATTATGTAAGATTATAGATAGATTCAGATATACAGATACGGATCGAATATTGTCTATTCATATGTATATCTATTTTTTTTTGACAAATATAGATATAGATACGAAATATTAGTTGTACATCAAATTTTTATTCATATTGAAATTAATTCGGATAGAAAAATAGGCCTAAATGGATATTATCCATGACAGTTTCATCTCTAAATGGCAAGCTGACCTGAAAATTGAACCACCTTGATCAAACTCGGCTTGATAAAAATCATATATATTTTTTCTTTGAATTAATTAAATATTAATTTAGATCTAAATCAAACATGAAATAAAGCTTAAATCAGGCCATAACTCAAGCTCGAATTGAGTTACTTAGCGAAACTGGTAATTGGCTTGGTTTAGAATTAAGTTTGAATCGAGTTCGAAACAGTTATAAACAAGTCACGCCATGAAGTCCAAGCGTGAAACTAATCTCAAACCTAGCTTGATCGGACCCAGGCTTGACCTGACCCAATCCCGGCTCGTTACGCAACTAGTCCGGTTCGCACAATAAAAATGGTTTTCTTAACTCTTATTTCTTTTTATTTCAGAACTGATCACCGAAATCCCTCAGTTCTTCGTCCTCTCTTCGGCTGCAAGAAACACCCTTTCTCTCTCTCGGTATCCCTCCTTGCGAGTCCGATTCCTCCGTCCTCCGAGACCTCGCCCATTTCTTTCAAGATCTCGAGCAGATCGGTAAGCATCTCAATCTGCTTCGTCTCACGGTGTAAAGAATGAGATTTTTTTTTTTTTTTTTTGCCACGAGAGATATATTTCCCCCTTCATATCTCTTCCGTAAAGAGTCATGCCTTCGACGGTTTGCTAGTGTGATGTGGAAGAGATCGCAATAGAGAAGCGATTAAAACTTATTGTTATTTTAATGGACTGGAAGTTGATTCTTGGAGGAATGAAAGTATGTCTGTACTGAATTTGATTCTGGAAGTACTTAATATTGAGGCATCTCCCAGATAGGTGCTCATTAGAACTCGAGTTGTGTATTTTTTTATTAGCATGGGCTCTTTAATCGTGAGATGTGTCTCAGATTGTCTTCCAATTTTTTTAGAGGATTAGGTTTTTAAGGACGACCCATGTTACTTTTGTTGAAACTAAAATGTTCACTTTTCCTAAAATAGATATCAGTACCAGATCTTGTTCCCATAGATTATAAAAATTTAGAGTTTTGTATATTTATGCTGTTCTTTCTATGAAGTATTGTCTATTATGCCGTTTCTGTACAAGTTGTTATTATTTTGATTTTTTTTTTATTTTTTAAAAAATGTTTAGATGGCAAGAGATGCAGCAGATTTACCACCAAGAGGTGGGTTCAGCTTCGATTTATGCCGCAGAAATGATATGCTGTTGAAGAAAGGGGTCCAGATGCCATCTTTTAGGAAGACTGGAACCACCATTGTTGGCTTGGTCTTTCAGGTACCTAAAGTTGTTTGTCTGCAAGTTTGGTCCATTGTAGTGTGTATAATCAGTGGTTAAGACTACCAGATGCCTGTACTAGCTCGGTATGCTTTTGTTGGGAACTTGATATATAAACATGAGTAGAGGGTGCTGCATCTACTTAATGGAGGCTTCTTGTAGTTTCCTTGAAATAATTAATTCAATGTAATAGTAAAGAATATTAAATATTTAGCAATAATATGCTTTTAACTTTGTTTTCATTCTATTTTTCAAGCATCAAAATGTTTTGTAGAATTCCTATATCTGTATGTGTATCAAATCATGGTTAGCACCAACTTGGTTTGTCCCTTTGGATAGTAATATACAGTTTTTCTATCTGTTATGGGAGCTTAAAGGATTGTGAATTTTTTTTCTTTATCTTCCTATGCTATTTGTACAAGGAAGACTTTGCTTTGAAATTTTTCTTGCTTTACACTACATTCTGTAATAGCAACTAGTGTAACTCACTAATAAGAGTTAGTTGTGGAACAAGCACTACAATTTAGTGCATCTCTTTTTTTGGGTATTTGACATTATTACCCAGGACTATCAAGTGTTGAAGAAGTTGATGACTCTGCTATATAATAAAAGTGGTTCTAGTGGGAAGAGGGAGATGTAGATCATGTTAGGAACTCTGAGAGTGGGTTCAATTTGTTCAAGCAGTCTTAATGGCATTAAAAGGTAGTTTGCAAGAATATATTTTGAAGTTACTGATGAGAACTTTGCTGGTAAAAAACTTTAGGGCCTGTTTGGGAGGAATCTTGTGGGATCCAATGGGATCAGTCAGGGAAGGGGAGTCTGGAGAAGAAAGAGAAGGTGCCGGAGAGAACGGGGAGGGTTGTCATGGGGGTTGTGGGGCATGATTCTGGTGGGATCAAAAAATACCTCACGAGGTGTTTTTTATACCAGGAATCAGGCATAAGGATCCCATCCGACTCTCTTGGGCATCCCGTTTCTTTTCGAGAATTCCACTTCTCAGTCAGATCCAACAGAAAGTTTCCAAACATGCCCTTAGACTATGACTAAACCCAAGCGGGAATGCATGTGTGCCAGGAACTAATTTAGATTGAAGCAGTAAGATGTCTTGGGATAGAATGGAATTCTTCAATAGTATTAAAAGATAGCGGAGCATTTTGGGTAAGGCCTCAGTGAAAAAATTGAGTTATTTGGCATTGAGAGTGCTATCTAAAGTAGATAATTTGTATCATGATTAGATAATCTACAGATATATTTGCTATCATCATTCAAGGCCGTATTAAATATAGGCTTTTGAAAGTTTTTTATGAGCTGATATAAGCAGGGAAGGCGATCGTGTGTGAAAATTTGCTTCATAGTTGTATGGTCAGCAAGAGCCAGCATATTTGTACTGTAAGGAAACATTGACATTATTGAAGTGCACTTTTGTAATTGCTACTGCTTTGGAGGTGTTCTAAATGTACAAGAGGTTGTCCTTTTGCATTGCTGGGTGATTTTTGTGCACTGATAGATTACTGGGATAGGGTTTGCCTTTTCTGATCTATAATTATTCCTTTATCAAAATGAAGGATCATGGTATTTGATCCCTTGGATAATTGGATGGCTAGATTCAGGTGAAATCTTGGTGAAGAGGTATATTCATGAAGAAGTGGGGAGCCTGGAAAAATTTGATTAACAAAGAATAGCACTATGTACAATTATTTATGCAGATTGAGAGCCTTCATATGTGGGAAGATGCAGTTGGACTAATGCATATTATGGTGATGCTGTTTTGGCTTCCAAGTTGAATGTCAATACAACAAATTCAGGTTGCCTTTTTAGTTGTAGGTATCTAGAGATCTAAAGCTAAGTGCAACTTGCTATTTATTTTATACTTAAGCAAATAAGAATGGAAACCTGCCTAGGATGCTTCTGCTGATATGTTACTTATTTAAAACTATTTCAATTCTGATTTGGAATCTGGAGTCTGGCACTGTAAATTGGTTGACATGCTGGCTGGCAGTTCGATGGCCTTTGTACCTCCTAATATTTTCTGTAACTGTTTTTTTTATTGCTTAAGGGTGGAGACATATTTGCTTCATGATTCTTGATTTCCTAAATACACATGTACAAAGAATATATAGATATCATATGTACATCATAATGTTTGACTTTTATGTTTCAATCATTTTGCACTTGTGTTTATCTCAACATCTATCATTATCATTTTCAGGATGGTGTTATTCTAGGTGCAGATACTAGGGCAACTGAAGGACCTATAGTAGCTGACAAGAATTGTGAAAAGATTCATTACATGGCACCAAATATTTACTGCTGTGGAGCAGGAACTGCTGCTGATACCGAGGCAGTTACTGGTATAAATAATAGAAATTATAATTTCCTTCATGGGATTTGTTTTTGGATGTTGAAAATGCATCACTGCAGTAGCTTCTACTGACTTGAATCTCTCATTCTATTATTTGAAGTTAATGGACAACTGCCTACTTCTTATAGAAGTTAGACTTGTGAATTATTTTTTCTTCAGATATGGTCAGCTCTCAACTGCAGCTGCACCGTTATGCAACTGGACGAGAATCAAGGGTTATTACTGCCCTTACCCTTTTAAAGTCACACCTTTTCAGGTTAGATAGTTTACAAACTATCTAAATTGTCTTTGTATATATGATAATTTTGATACAATTTGTAAATAAGTTTAATGTTGAATTCTTGGACAGCTATCAAGGGTATATTAGTGCTGCCTTGGTCCTTGGTGGTGTTGATGTTACAGGACCTCATTTGCACACAGTGAGTACAAATTTGTCTGCTGTCCTCTAAGCATTTCTGATCTGCTTCTTGACATCGAATGCTCTATGCGATGGACAAATATCATGCAGGTCTATCCTCATGGTTCAACTGATACCCTCCCTTTTGCCACGATGGGTTCTGGATCTCTTGCTGCTATGGCTGTATTTGAGTCAAAATTCAGAGAGGGACTAACTGTAAGTTAACTAAGTCTTCTGAATTGTGATCTGTTGTTTATATTTTGCATATGGTAAAGCCTACATGTATCCATGACATATTTGGGGCTCCTTGTGAGATATTTTAATACTAAGCAGGTAGCTTTCTGATTACAGTATGGTAGAAACACTACAAGGGCAATTTTGTAATATTCCAGCCTCATAATTGAGATTAATCATGGTATTAGAACATGTAGATCAGCCACTAGAAAATTGAGTCTTATTGCAGGTAAAAGCGTCATCACCAGGTTCTATATATCTGTTATTGTCTAGAATCGGACACTGAATTCACATTAATAGGTTGCATTTAGAATTCTCACACATTTAGCATTTTTTATTCTTTCTATTAGCATATTGTGGATCAAATTCATATGTCTACTGTCAGGAAATTTATGCTAAGACTTTGGAGAGACCTGCAAAGAATCCATAATATGTTTTTGTTTTTAAAGCATTCTTCTTGAAAAATCTAATGACCTGCATTGAGCTTTCAGAGGATCCTGCCTATGGAAGCTGCTAAAACCCTAGGAATGCAATGAAATTCAAATGATTACGTTAGTTCATATGTAACTAATGTCGTCAAGAATCTCTGAAGTGATGTGAACCATTAAGTTTTGAGATGTACACATATGTAGCTTGCAGTGTGTGTGTGTGTGTAAATCTTTGCAACATCGGCAATGTTATTCCATGTATAATTTTAAAACTATATCACATGAAATGTTTAATGTCAAGAAATCTAGAAGTGTTGGGAATTCTAGGGGTAAAATCTGATATTGTTCAAGTTGAGAAGCTCAATATGGATACATGGTTCTCCTGGAACTCCATATGGATCTAGACTTTATAAATATCAAATTTGCTTCATAAAATGCTGCAGAGGTCTGGATCAGTTATGACATGTATTTTCAACAAATATTTGACAAATCAATGGAGTATTTTGACATGCTTTCCTGAGATGAGAAATCCGTCCAGTAAAATTGTTCATTTATGATGTTAAATTAGAATTGGAAGGCAATCAACAAGCACTTAGCTATGCAGATCAAGAGGACTTTGATTTTATTCTGATGTACAAGATTCAAATATTCATATTAATTTTGAATTTTCGTATTTCTTTTGCAGAGAGAGGAGGGAATAAAACTTGTATGTGAGGCAATATGCTCAGGCATCTTCAATGACTTGGGGAGTGGGAGCAATGTTGATGTTTGTGTGATAACAAAGGTGTAAATTGTAAAATTGCCTACCATATTGATGTGACATTTGATTTTTCTCCAGTGGGGCTATTCATAATATTTTCGGTTAATCTGCTTTTGCTTTTTCTGATTAGGGCCGCACAGAATACTTGAGAAATCATCAGCTGCCAAATCCAAGGACCTATGTCAGTTCTAAAGGCTATTCCTTTGTCAAAGGGCATACTGGTAATTTCTTATCCACATATGCATGGGTTTTACCTGTATCATGTGTGTGTATTTATATACAACACCTGTATCTTTGAAGGAAAATAAGACTAGTTGATCAGAGGTTTTGAGAGTTGGAAAAACAGTACAGTCTTTTAAGAAATTATTAGGCTGTAAATGTTAATTTACTTATGTGCAAGCACATCCGAAAACAAACATGGGAGAAACAACAAAAAGAAAATTGTAGCCGTCACAAATAACAAAAATTCAATTATTCATGACTATTTCATGAATAATGATGAAACACTGAAGTATTCAGTGTTTGGTTAATTGTTCAAATATTGGAGTATTTTGAAGATATTTAATCAGAATATCAGGGTTGCTTTGGAGATATTCTTTTCAAATTCCATATCATTCTCAAAAAAAAAAAAAGAAAGCATGCAACTATTTTTTAAACTAACTTGGAAAGTTTGGATCTATATAGGCAAAAAAGTTCATATGAAATTTGTGAAAATTGAATTTCCTCTAGTTGTTCTAAGCTTCTCTAAAAGAAAACTATGAGTAATATAAAAGTATGAAAAAACCAAAAGGCGAAGATTACCGCACAACAATGTAAATATCACATATTGACCAGAGTTTCAGTGCCTGTATTAACAACACAGGTCTGACTGCAAATAGTTAAAACAAGGTCTGATAACCTTTTTTTTCAAAATGTTTTGCTTTTACTAGATCTTGCAAAATATCAAGGGCTATATGGTAAAAAGGGACAGATATTTGTCAAATGCCACCAATGATTTCCTAGATTTCTTTTTTGATTATTTATTTTTTATTTGTGTTGTAGCTTTCTAATTCTTGTTTGAATGTATGCAGAGGTCTTGTCTACCAAGATCACTCCATTGAAGGAAAAAAAGGTGGAAGTTGTTGAGGGAGATGCCATGGAAGAGTGACTCATAAGCTGTATTTGTCGTGTGGATCTCATGCTCTTAATTTGCAAACTTCCATTTCTGGTTTATCTCGGTTCTTTAGCATATTCTGTTTATGCTATTAGATTGTTTTGAACTGCAAAAGGTCCTTTGGTTGAAAGCCCACATTGAAATTCAGAAATACTACAAAGTACTGTTTAGGCTTGCAGTAGACTTAACCCTACACATGATCAATGTTAATTTAGTTGTATGATTGCGCTTGCATGGTTTGGCTCTTGGATATGTTGAAATCCATCTGCACTAATATTATTCTCTATAAATTATTTTTGCACTGGTAGATGGCTGGCAATCAGTATGTTGTATTCTGAAACCAAAACCTGTGACATGCCCATGCTGGGTACAATTCCTGAAGTTTGGTCAGTTTGCTTCATCTCTATTCAGGTTTTTCTACTTTTGATTGGTGATGCCTGTCTCTGATTTAGTTTCTTGCTTCCTCTCTTTGTTGGCGCTTCCTTGGACCTTTTCCTTTTAAGGCAAGTGATGGTACAGATTAGCATTTGTCATTGTGCAAAATATTTTGCTGAGACCTTTGATGCTATATGATCAGAACTTCAATTATTCGGTGATGTTTGGGCATGTTAGCAGGATTTAATTTCAGGTCGATCCAAGCTTGGATATAGCCATACGCCAAACCCCTCCCCCGCTTCCCTCACTCCAGTAGGCTTCATGACCTCATAGGGATAGTGAAATTTGTATGATAATAATGATAGTATATGTGCGTTAAATACTGTATTTACAGATATGTTGCACCAACTGAAATACGTAACAACAGATGGTAGATTATAGCTATTAGATTCGAATTAATTGAAACCCAACATTTTTATGCAAGAACAAGATTGTCAGAGCACCTGAATCTTATTTTAAAGCAAGACCAACCTCGTACGATAGCAACTCAAAACTCACAGTACTTGATGAGTCCCATTACCGTGAGTTTGAAATTTAAAGCTTATCCCATTACCAGTACCCAAACCTAATTTTAAAACAAGCCCACCCTCATTCATTCAGGGGTTAACGCAACTTAAAAATCAGCCTACTTTAGATGACTGCCATTACTCTGAATTTGTTGAAAGTTAATACCTATTCTAAAGATGACGGTGCCAAATCGGTATAGTTTATTAGGTCACTGGAGTTCATACTAATATCTTGTTTGGAGTCTTGCTCTCAACTGACTTGGCCGGATTTCCTCCCGTTTCAAATTCTCTCTCTCATTTAAAGGTTATAAATAGCCTTCCGAATCTTTTTATCAAGGCGGCACTAGTGACCTGATTCTGGGCCTCTCTGATCCAGGTGATGGACTGTACATTTGGTCCTCCAAAGTTAAAGTTTTTCACGGGTCATGACATTTCGTGCATCAAATTATGATGCCATCGTCATTTTGTCTACTCCTGGGTCTGCACCTCCACTGTCTTGAGTTGTTTATTCAATGCCAAGGTGTTCCCACTTATCTCTCTTTGGGTGAGTCACATGGAACTCATAGTCTTGTTTACTCTGAGAGAAGCTTCAAGTGCCTTCTAGAAAAAAGCTCCAAAGAAAGCCTAAAAGATGCAGTAATGCAAGTAAAAAGAAAAATATGTGGCTGTTTATCATAGTTTGCGGACACCATTTAATATAAATTCTTGAAGGAATTGTTCCTTTAAAAAAAATGTTACTCTACATTTAATTTATTGAAAAAAGCACTGCAATAGAATGGAAATTCTACTTTTTTTGACTTGACTCCCATGCTTAATTTGGATTAGGCCTACCAAGGGTTTGGATCTCAACCCAATCCGACTTGATAATAATGCAGCTTGGTCTCAAATTTCTAGCAAACAATTTGAATTCAACCCAACAGGATAAGCCATCACCAGACTTCGATCAAATTGCGGTCTGATCCGATCCAACCCAACCCATCCTCTTCTATCTACATGCCATCACCTCTCTGCTCTTCCAATAACCTCCACCTATCACTCAGTGACCACTTTGTCTAGCGATAGTAATGATGAGGGAAAGGTACAACATATTACGACATCATCAAGAGAGTCCAAGAATCCACTCAACTTTAGTGGACTCCAAACTTTCGAGAATTATCTAGACTCCAAGAATTCACTCAACTCTAGTGGGTTCCAAACCTTCCAGAATTATTTAGGGCTCTGGGGATATTCAGCCATATTCTAGATGTTTTCTAGATATTTTGGTAGCCTTTATATCTAGAATGTTCCTAGTTGGCACAATCTTAAGCCATTTGGGATCCTTGTTTTGCTTATATAAGGGAGAGGGGTCCTCATTTCTATCCAAACTTTGTAAAGTAGAGAACTCCTTGAGAGTAAAGAGCTCCTTTGAGAGGATACCATGCCTAAGTATTCTGTACTCTTCCTATTCATAATAGAAACCCTTTTTCTAATCTTTGCCCATTCTCTCTTCCAACCTTTTGCAGCTTCTTTGAAGGTGCTGTCCAAGAGGTTGTGAAGGTTTATTCAGTTATATAGAGGTAGTCCCGATGCTATGTGGGCTTTAGATAGGATAAATTCTATAAGTCCATGATAGATGGCCATAGATAGGGGAGGATGGTAGGAGAAGGTTATAGTGGAGAGGGATTCAAAGGAGATGATAATGGAGGAGAAGGAAGAAAAGATAAGATAGCGATGGAAAGAAAGGTTGGATGGTAAGAGAAGGCCACTAAAGAGAGTGGGAGTGGAGGCGACAATGAAGGAGAGGACGAAAGGGAGGAGACGGTGGTGACAACAAAGTGGAGGTGAAAGCAGATAAGGTAGAGATTGGTTGCTCTCGGGTCTCCACTTTTCTCTCCTTTTATCTCTCTATTTCTTTTTGATTGAGAATTCTATTGATCTTTTCCTTTTTAATTCAAATACATTAATGTTGTAGATGATTTTGTGCAAAAAAAAGTTTGATTAGACTTTTGGTGATATCTAGATGGAGAATCATTTCCTCAATAGTTGCCAATTGATGAAAATTATCACTTAGCAAATTAATTGAACACTTACATATCTAATGAGCTAAAAGAGTTGCCATTGAATATGAACTATCATGTGGTTATTAGATGATAAAATTTAATAATTCAAGTGCATTAAGTTTCATACTAAAATTCTACTTCCACTAAACATATACAAAATTTGGAAGATGAATGCAAAAGTATAATAAAAAAGAAAATTAATTGTGAAAATTTATTATCGAGTCTAATAGCATACCAAACTCAACCTGGTAAGAATGTTGTCCAAGTCTATATCTGGATTAGTACTTCATTTTTGACATTTTAGAGCTTATTAATATTGGCTCATCCGATTGTAATTGTCCGACTAAACATACTAGGAAGTCTAGGAGTTGAGTCAACTTAAAGCCCAATGCACTTTAGATGATTTATAGAATGGCTATCATTATCCTTATATTAAGAGAGAATGAAGCTAGATTGTTGTAATAACTCTATATCTGGGGTCAATCCAGCTATTGGAGTTTGTAACATTGTGTAGATATTTCACCATGCACTTTGGGTTATGGCTAGGTGGAAGTAGACTTCTCAGTCTTCACCTAATTCTATCTTGAGTTGGTTAGTTACTCTAATCACTGCTAGCTTGTTTCATAATTCTATCCTCATAGATAAGTCACATAGAATATTTAGTCTTGTACTCTTATTAGCACTTGTCCCTTGGTAGTCTTAACGAGTTGGTACTGTAACCAAGCATGGATCCTCTGTAGTGCACGATTTGCATTGCAAAGTACTATGCAACACTTGATGGCCATTATCAGGAATGGATGGTTATCAAACAAGACAACCTTATATGTCATACTCCATGTGTCACTATTGATAATTATCTATCTCTTGATGTCGACCTTCAAGCACTGTAAAATACTATGATGCAAACGATCATGGGTCATCTTCCATAGCCCAAATACTAAGAGGCCTCAAATGCATAGAGACAAAATTGGGAAGGAGTCTAAACAAATGCTCTAACCTAACAAAAAGGAAATATCATTTAATTTTTTTAAGAAATCATTCCTAGAAAATTAAGGACCATTGTCCACATGCAGCATCTCAACTTAAAATATAAATTAGATTCCAAAACCTCATCCATTACTAATGCATTTATAGAAGTCATAGAACAACCATCATAACTTCGACCTGCCGATTGTTCTATGTTCTCTCTAAGCCATCGAATATCTGGAAACCTCAATAGGCTTTCAATTGAAGCTCTTTCGGAGGGTTCGGGGGAGGTCAGAGGGACCGATCCTGGTGCCATTTTGGCTGATCATGGCAAGGATCCAGAAAAGATGAAGGTGGATTACTCAGATGATTGTAAGAGGGATGATTCCAATTCTTTTTCAAAGTGAAGGGCTAACCGAAAGGGATCGAGGGAGGCTAATTCCTTTACTCAAATTATTTAAGGAATTAGGAAGTTCAAACAGGAGATGTTGAAAGCTTCCATTGAGGAGATTAAGATATGGAGGAATGATTCAACTAGGTCATGACATTAAAAGAATAGTGTCCTACAAGCCAATTGTATGAGTGATGCGATGGAACTTTTCTAAGTAATCTTCCAACCCATGTTATGATATTATTCATATTTTTATGAATTGAGGCATTATGATTCATCATTATAGCTGCATCTTATTGTATTCCATTAAGATTATAATGAACCCCATAGATTAGAGCAATGATTTTAGAGGACATGAATAGAGTTCATGCCTGTGAGATCTAAAATCCTAAAATCCTAATCTTAAATATTTCTGATCATAGGAGCATTGAGTCGGTGATCAATATTTCGGATAGACTAGTACATCCTATGTATACTCAATGGACAGGATGGCTGATCTCACAAGCCACTTGTATGAGACACTAATTTAAGGATGTGGTTTTCATTAGGAATGAATTCACTGAATTAATCCATTAAGAGAGAACATCTCATGGAGCCTTATCTGTATGTCAAAAGATGATTCTCTAAGTAAAATTGTGCACGTGATCCTTAACCTGAGATCACCATGAAACTTTATGCACAGAAATTCATATTTTGATTCATACTCACTCATAACAATTAAGTCATGAATGGAGTATTCTGGATATGGAAAAATGTACATAGAGTTGTGAGTAGATCAACAAAAAATCGATCATTCCTAGTAAGAGGAGTTATCATCCTATGTATTATCATCTCTAGATGACTCTGAAAATCTCTGGCCATAGTAGGATGAATATTAGAAGGTTTCTAATATTTCATCATTGAGTCATCACTGATTGATGGATAATCAAAAGGAATATGTTAGTGAGTTTGACATATTTTCATACTCAAAGATATATTCAAGATGCAGGATGATCGAATGATTGAATTATACGGTAACTCATCACTGAAGGATATATTTGATATTTAATCAAATTTTTCATCTTCTGAGTAGGCATGATACGTTACTAAATATCAATCTTGTCTTGTAGTTTTCATGAACTAAAATGATTTATTCATAAGTCAATTAGAAAGGATTTTAATTTGACAATGTGGGTTGGCATAGTTTGGATTTTAATCGATTAGAAGTGGTCTAATCGAATTAGGTTAACTAGCATCCGGACCAACTGCTGGCTAGATAGAAATCCAAAGGGTCACACACATTAAAAAATTAGCTAAAGACCCATTTGATATGGTGGATTGAAATTTGGATCCAATCAGGGCTTCCATAAGTATGCTAGCACATGTGGAAACCCTAGCTTCTTGAATCAGTTCCGATTTGTGCTTGAATCTTGTAAATTGATCAAACCTAATTGACCTAATGGTTAATTAGGGTTTGGATCTGAGTTAGCCTCCAAGGGGCAGCCAAATAAGGCACCCATATTCCTAGCCACATGCCATAATCAAGAGACCCAATCAAGTGGGACTCTAGGTGCCCAAATTCCATGGCACACGCGACAAGGTTTTTGGCATGAGAAGGATTGGAAATCCTTTATTGATGGGTTTGAAACTCATGCACATGAAGATCAATGGTTGATCTTCATCAGCACTATTTTTGAGGATTTTATTGGCTTCTGGATTTGATGTGAGATGCCAGGAATGTTGACCTATGCGTGCAGAAAATTTCTAGATGCGCGATGGGACGTGAAGACTCCTATTGCCTTAAGTAGAAAGAGGCATCTTCTTAATCAGTTTCTTACTTATCTGGATTACTTTTAAATGCTATTCCATGTGGTAAATCTGAATTGAATCTGATTAAGAAAAGGTTGCAAGAAAGGCATCTCTTCAATAGGTACATGCGCAAGATTTATTGGTCGTGCATAGGGTCGCGACTTCTCCTTCTATTTTAAATAGAAGGAGGCATCTTCTAATCAGGGATCTTATCTGTCTTGAATCATCTTTAAAAGGAGATTCCACGTGATAATTTTTGAAATTTTTTGATTACGAATGATGCCTAAAATGCCCTCTCTGGTGCGCACATGGGGAGAAGCCTAAAAGTCGTATATTCCTCTTTAGAGTCCTTCTGCCAAGGGTCTTATCAAATCTCATAAGAGACTTTTAGATATGCATTTGGAATGGGATGTGGTGCTTCATTAGCACCCTTCTAACTCTATAAATAAGGCACGACAAATAGTCTTCGGTGTGGTTTTCTTTTCAGGACAAAGTGCTGTCCAAAGTTCTTCTATTTAGCATAAGTGTTAGGACAAAGCCTAGTCATTTTAGGACAAGGGCTAATCCTATTAAATCAAGACTAATAGAGATCTTAGAGGAGGAAATCAGAAAGCCTAAGAAGTTTTGATGGTTCAAAACATGTGTTGATGGTTGGGATGATTAGATAGAGATATCAACTTCCAAATGCAAGGCTAATCGAGTTCTAGGGGCTAGAACTTTTGAAGCAAGATTCAAGTTGGAGCGCTATCCTTGGTGCAGTTCCTGTGTGGATATGTTGGAGGGCAGACATTTGTGTGCCTGAAAAATTTAGCGAGACAGATAAGTCTCAATACCCTCTTATTACATATTGTTTTTGTTTGTATTGTCAGGGTGATTATTGGGCTTAAGGGTTTTTGGCATGCTGAGGTATTTTGAATAAAAAATTTTAAACATCAGTGCTTCCACTATTTATACAGGATCTGGTACCATATGGTGTAGCAGAAAAAAATAAAATAAAATAAAAAATATCATACAAATACGTAGATCGACCTCAAGCCTATCTCCACGGGACTGCAAGCTTCACTATGAGAGAATAAAATACAATCAATACAAGAACTTACCACTCAACCTTATACAAGAGTCTCTCAATAAGAAATCCAAAACCCTCATAAAAGCTCTTTAAAATCTCTCTTGAAGCTTTTTTGCACCTCAAAATATCATCAGCTATCAACAAATAAACGGCTTGTCAATCGGAGCTATATAGGCTTCAAATATCAAAAAAACTATTATACTAGGAATACTAAGTTTCAATCAACCCAAGAATCATTCATGACCGTTCGATCGTGATCAGCTCACACCAGAGCCATCTGATCGCACACTACAGCCTTTGATCATGCCTGATCATATCTGGAGTCATCCTCAGCTGTCCGATCATGAACGGCTTGCTCCAGAGCTGTCGGATTGCACAAAATCATCCGTGGACCGTGATGGATGGCGTGATCGGTCCATACAGCCTCCAAGGACTTCCAACACCCTGCGGTCCATAGTGGACTGCAAGGGTGCTGTCCTGGGTGCGTCCGTCGGGCCCGACTGCATCGCCTTCGACCTCCATCGTCCCATGCACTGTGCTACCTGCTTCGAGCTTCTTTCACATGTATCTTCACTATCTGGATCCGTTTGGACTGTTCTTAGGCTCATTGATTCATTCGTCATCCTGGACCTCGCTATGAGCTCAATATAGATTGAATCTTCAGACATCAATCCAACAATTTTATCTCGACTCGATATTTGATCTCATCTTCTTTGAGAGCCTGTGATCTGTCTCACCTCCATCCTTGGGGCATGCTTGCTATCCCATAGATGGGCAAATGTGGGAGTCGAGCTAAGTCGCTCGATTCCATCTCTATCATGGGCTGTGTCCATTCTGACCAAAGATCTGCTCGAAAAAGTCTCTTGCAGCAATAGAAATTTCACTCTGCGACGTCATCTCTCATCCTCCAGAGTCTCCCATCTAGTGCCGATCCACCTCTATCTGGAGCTCACCTTGCTTGGATTCCTCTGACTCTTGAAGCTCCACCTCACACTAAGCTCTCCGTTAGGTAGTAATGTCCTATTATCTTTTTCTTTTCCTCCAGAATAATCCTATCACCGGCAACACCTTTAAGATTTCTCCATCATCTACTGTTCTGTAGCCTTCAATCTAATCTGCTCAGTGAAATAAGATTCTGCTAAATCGATATGTATCAGACCTCTCTAATCTCTTTACTAACCATCATGCATCCTCCAACTGACTATTGGATGCCTCTGATCACATAGTTTGATCCATCCGATAGATAAACAGTCCCTCACTGCCCTCCAGAGAGTCAAACTGCTCTTCTCTGCAACATACATGATAGGTCATGCAGAATCTAAAATTCACTATTGAAAAGAAGTAGATACCTTATCAGATATCTCTAGGATATCATCCTCTGACTCGCTACTAATGTCGTTGCAGTAGCCCTCATCAGATCCTTGAGTTGAGGGCAATTTCTGACTAGATGCCCCAACTCATCACATTGATAATATTGATCTTGCTCAAGTCTCTCATCCTAGATTTAGACCGCCCTATCGTGATCTCCTGTCACTCTGTCTGTCGCCTACTGCTCCTCCAGAAACCATCAAAGCTGAGCAGCTACTTGAGCTCGAAGCTGGATTCTCCTCTTGAGAACTTCATTCTGGAGAATCATCGAGGTGACCTCATCCATCTTGATGGTGCTCTTTTTCACTAGAAGAGCAGTCATCAAGACTCATACGAAGGAAGAAGCGATGCTAGCAAGACCAGCACCATGGTCTTCTCCTCAACTTTCTCATCAATATTGAGGAGGTTAGTGAGGATCTTTGGAAGTGACTGAGATGCTCCTGCATGCTCTATCCCTCAGTCATCCTGCATGCTTTGCCTCCAGAGGAAGAGGATGTTGGTTAGAGACTTCGTCATGTATAACTTTTCGAGTTTCGACTATAGTATTATTGGGAAAGTCTCGCTAAGCACATGGATCACCACCTCATCTACTAGATACAAGCGGATCGTACTCATCGTTTGCATCTGGAGTCGTCTCCAATCCTATACCTTCATGATAGTTAGCTTCTCCTCACATAAAAGATATCTATCAATTATTACTGGATGAGCAAGTCCTTCATCCTCATCTGCCACAAGGAGAAATTACTCTTCCCATCGAATTGATTGATCTCTATTTTGATTGTGCTTATCTTCTCCATCTTCTATTTGATCACCACCACCGCAACCTATGCTCTGGTACCACCTTGCTCTGATATCAAATATTGTACAGGATCCGATACCACATGGTGCAGTAGGAAGAAAGAAGAAATAAAATAAGAAACACAATACAAGTACGTGGATCGACTTTAAGCCTACCTCCACGGGACGTGCAAGCTTCACTATGAGAGAATAAAACATAACCAATATAAGAGGAACTCACCACTCAATTCTTGCATAAGAGTTTCTCAATAAGAAGCCCCAAAATCCTCACAAAAGATCTCTGAAATTTCTTTTGAAGTCTTTTTGCATCTTCAAGACGTTACCAGCTATCCAACCAATAAAGGCTCATCAATTGAGCTATATAGGTCTAGAATCTCAAAAATATTGTTACACTAGGAATACTGAGTCCCAATCAATCCTAGAATCATCCGTGGCCGTCCGATCATGATCAACTCACATACAGAGCCATCCAATCATGTACTACAGCCTTTGATTATGTTGATCATGCTCGGAGTCATCCTCAGCCATCAGATGTGAATGGCTTGCTCCAGAGTCGTCGAATCGCGCAAAATCATTCGTGGATCGCATATGGACCGTGTGATCGGTCCATATGACCTCCATGGACTGCCCAGCATCCTACGATCCACGGTGGACCACGTATGGTGCTGGGCCCAGCACCCCGTGCGCGCATTCGTCGGGCTCGGTTGCACCACCGCCGGCCTTCGCCACCTTGTGTGCCATGCCACTTCTTCAACTTCTTTCGTGCGTATCTTCATCGTCTGGATTCTATTTGGGCTTTCTTAGGCTCGTTAGACTCCGTTCATATCTTGGACCTCGCTGTGAGCTTAATATAGATCGAATCTTGAGATATCAAATCTCAACACACTGGCCTGTCAAACCCAACGACATTTATTGATGAAATGGATTGGGCTTGTAGCAGGTGGAATATGACCTTAAGTTGTTAGGCAAGAACCTTCCTTTGGACTTTATTCAAAGAGAAATGGTTGCAAGGTGGTCTATCAAAGGTAATTTCTAAGTGATGGCTCTATCGGATGGAGTCCTATTGTTTATTTTTCCTTTAGAGAAGCAAAGATCAAGGCACTGGCAAGGTGGACTTAGTCACTTGCAGTACAGATCTTGGCTCTGAAAAATTGGGGCCAAGCTTTGTGCTCAGGAGGGATACTATCAAGTTTGTTTCAACTTGACTGTACTTTTTGGATCTTACGATTGAGCTATAGGAGGAAGATAAAATCCTTTGTATTACATTACTGGCTAGTAGCTTCCCTTTTTCTATATGAATGGACAGTGAATGTGTCAAAATAGTGTTGGCTAGGGTTGTAGTTTAGATTGATGTCATAAAAAATAAAGCTCTGGTATGAAGGTTTACGTGAAAGGGAAGACAATTTGATAGCAGTTTAACTACAAGGAGCTTCCTTGGCAATAATTTTTCTACAAGGAGTGTCCTGATATTTGCTACATATGCAGTTCTTTCAATCATACTTAGGGGAGTGTACTAAAGGAAGGATATTTAGGATAGGTGAGGCCAGTGTTTGGGCCATGAATTAGCAATTGCTTCTAAACTATAGCAAAATTCTGACAAAGCTATCTCATCATAGAATCAAACATTATTCAAATTATTGGTAAGGGACTGAGCTATGAAGTGGTGATATAAAATATTAATAGCAATACAGAGCAGATGCAGGCAGGCTCTAGGTTCTCCCTATTAAGCTCGAAGGAAACCTCAGAAATAGAAGTTATATGCAGCTCATGGAGGTAATGCTTTCATTCTCAATAATGGGGGGCTTCTAGTTCTGGACTCACCTTTAAAAGAAAATAAGAAAAGATCTCCCCCTAAAAGTTCACAAGCAGATCTAGTGGTTTTGACTCTTAGCTGATAATCAAAGTGTTTGTGGTGGAAGATTGTAATGAAGCCTTACAGCTAATTGAGGAAGGGGGTTTGGGCAATCCACAGGTAGCTCATTATCCACAGGTCCTTGAAAATAAGTCAACAATGCATAATGCTGCTTTTATGACAAGAATTGATACTAAATTTGCTCTGCCTCCATATATGGAGTTTAGTTCCTTAAGGTAATGGAGAGCACTACAATTGGTATGTCACAAGAAATCTCTTTTGAAGCTCATCAAGTATTATTCAATAAATTATAAAATAAAATTGGGTTTGATTGGCAAAATAAGAAATTATTGGCTAGAATTCTTGGGATCCATATGGAATGTTCATACTATTCCATCTGATGGTCTCTTTAAAGGGATTATTGTCGCACAGAGGAAGGATATTGGTAGAGTGGACTTCACTTATGTAGACAAATAGATTGTGTCTGGTATTATATCTCAACCCAAGCTTCTCCTTGGCTCATGGATGTTGTGTATGTAGGCACCAATGTTATTCAAAAAAGGATTATTTGGAATTCTGTGGCTAAAGTCCAACAATAGATCTATGGATGCTATTTATTAGAGATTTCAATTGTATCCTGAATATCGATGATCAAAAAGATATCAAATCTTTTCATTTGAAAAAGGAATATAAAGGAATTCATAATTTTTCTCTAATGTAATGTCTAATTGACCTAGGATTCAAGTGCCTTACTTAAACTTGGTCTAACAATATATTGGGTCTAGCCTAGGTCTGGGAAAAACTTGACAGAGTATTTGCCTCTGTTAATTGGATGGAGCTTTTCCTCAAATCCAAATTGTGGCATCCGGTAAGATATGCTTCGAACCATTGTCTAATTTTGCTTTCTGTTATGGGTCAACAGCTTCACATATCTAACACATTTCATTTTAAAAATTTTGGTTGTCATGTGATAGGGTTTGCGAGTTGGTCCAAAAAGCTTGGAAGTGTTCAAGTAATCACTCTCAGAGGTCAAGTATCCCTAATGGTGAAAATTACAACAAGAAGGGCATTGAGGGAGTGGAATCGATCTAAAGTTAGTAATGTTTTCACTAATGCTAAGAAGCTATATGATGAAATTATCAAGCTTCAAACCAAAGAAGCACAAATGGATGGATTAGGCAGCCATGAATATATGTGTTTTCTGAAGGTTCTTTAGCAATATAATCAAATCTAAGGATACAGAAGACCTTATGGAAATAAAAATCTAGAATACTATGGCTAAAGGATGGGGATTCTAATATAAAGTTTTTCCATGCTATCGTAAGGAGGAGGAATCGAATTAATCTTACGAAGATAGAGGATGGTAAATTAGTGGAGGATGAAAGTAAGATCAGATACCTAATTGTTAATGACTTTAAAGAGAGGAGACAATATCTAAGAGTTGGCCAATGCTACTTCCTCTAGTCTTGGCCCAAATATATGATCAAATGAAGCCTTAATTTCCGTTATCATGCAGGAGGAGATTGAAAGGGCTGTTAATAGCATGCACCCAAATGAAGTGCTGAGACCAGATAGCTTTCAACCTTTGTTTTTCAAGCATTCTTTTGCCAATTATCAAGAAGGATGTGGTTCATGTTGTTAGACCCTTCTTTCATGCTCATATGGCCACATCATGGAAGTAAACTTACATTATTTTGATTCCTAAAATACCTAAATCTTTATAGGTTGGAGACTCAAACCTATTAGCTTGTGTAATGAATTGATAAAATTATGGCAAAATCCTTATCAATAGTTTAAAGCCTATTATATTCTATCTAATAGGCTGAACCTCATGGAGCTTTTGTCCAAGGCTGAAATATCTCTAATAATTTTTTGCTAGCTTAAGAGTTACTTCATAATTCTCTTGAAAAGGCCCCTCCTAGAAAATGTCCTGTGATGATCAAATTAGATGTGGAGAAAGCCTATGAGAAAATTAGATAGGATTATTTGGAGGCTATTCAAGGACCAATCTCAGCCTAATGTAGATCTCCTTCCACAGTCAATTTGGATTTTATCCAAAGTTCATAGCTTAGGTCAATTTTTATATGCACAACTCAAGTTTCTTGGTGGTTGTCAATGGTTCCCCTACTAAGTAGTTTCAACTATCTCAGGGTTTAAGACAAGGCTATCCACTCCGTCGGATTCCTTATTTTTTGAGATAGGGGCGGATTCTCTATTTTTTAAGATATGCCCGTGAATCCCACCATTCGGCCCTTGTCGTCGGTTATCTCCCACTCCGTCGCCATCCGCTGCTTGTTGCCATCATCCACTACCAGTCTGTCGGACAAAAACCCACCACCTGTCCCTCCCTGTTTGACCAAAGAAAGAAAGAAAGAAGAAATGAAAGAAAGAAAAGAAAAGAAAGAAAAAAAAAAGAAAAAGAGAGAGAGAAATGGATTTTCTCTCTCCTTCTCTCTTTAGGGTACTTTCTCTCTCTTTCTCTCTCTAATTGGATCATGAACCCTAGGATAAACTTGGGATGAAAATAAGATGACCCGTAATCACTTCGAAATCCATACAGTATGTTGGATTTCAGTCCGATCCTTATCCAAAATTTATAGTATTTGATCATAGTTAATCTATATTGAGTCACCTTGATATGATTTCTGATGATCTCGATCATGATTGCCTCTTCTGAAGGATATAAAATTTTTTCTTCATTTTCTCTCTCTATTTTTTCTCTCATGACTGACTTTCTCTCTCTAAGAAGGTCTATGAATCCTGTACCGAGTCATGCCTTCATCTTCTAGGTACTCATGTTGACTCCAACAAGATGACCCGAAGCTGCTTTGATATCCATGCTGTATGTCAGCCTCATTTAAACATATCAAGTATCTTTGAAACTCACTATTAATGAACTCTATTGATCGATCTTAATCTTGATCCAATCCATGCTCCATGATTCTTGATCAGAGTCGCTTAAATCTGACTCTCAGCTCGAAGATCCTGATTTGCACTAGTGTCTGGATGATCCAACACGTCCGGTCAACATTCTCTTTCTCTATGATTGAATCTTATTATATTCATCGAATAGAAATTGATGATGATTTGATATTTTAAATAAGATTAGCTGATTCTTCTAATGAAGTCTGAAGATCTAAGATGAACGAGATAAGTAGATCTTATGCTCTTTATTTATTTTTTTAAATAATCATATTTTTTATATAAAAAATTATTATTGATGAAATCATATTTTTCATAAAATAAAGATCAGCATATGTGATATGAAAATGCATGTTTTATTATGAACATTGATTTCATGAATATATTTTATGAAAATAGCATGATTATGAAGTATGAATTTTATTATTTTTTCATCTACATATATGTATGTTTTAAAAAAAAGATATAAAAATTTTAAAGATTCTTAGATAGCTATGAATAAATTTTTTCAGAAAGATCGATATCCGGAGCTAGCATTTATACGAAACATAGCCCGTCAATGGATATAAAGTTGGCACATGAAATAAGAACTCTATTGATTAAAAAATATAACCCTATCATGAGTATGATAGTGACCTTAGCATGAATATCTGTGAGTAATATTTTCAAATGTGATATGAATACATGACAAGAATGATTTATGATTTATGTTTATAAAATATTCATGATTTATGCAAGCATGATTTGATTTATAACTTATTTTATTATATACTATATGAAATATTTATTTTTATAATATTTGTTACTGTCTAATTATTATATTATCATAAAAAAATTTATGCTTGATCCAATAAAGAAGCATCGGTTCTACTTATTGAGCTAGTGTAGCTTACATCTTTTTATTTTTTTTCTTGTACAAAGGAAAAAGGTTAGGATCGATGAAAGATTGAAACTTAGAGATCTACGTAGCAAGTTTAAAAATTTTATAGTGAAAGTTTAGTTTATTTTATGATCATAAATTTATAGTTATTTAATTATGAATATTGAGATTTGCATTGATATTTACTTTTGGATTTAGATGCTTCGAACCAATATTGATTTATTTACTTGATGAATAATGAAATTGAATCTTTTATTATAACTTATTTTTGATAGATTTTAGCTGATTATGATTGATTGGTTTCGTATTATTGTGGGCCCCATCACTCAGTAGCATGGCCGTATTATGTCCCAGATTTGGGGTGTGATATTTTATGATATCAGAGCTTAGGTTATAATTTCTTGGGACTATGGTATAAGTGACTAGGGCTAAGTAATATCAGAGCTTATGTTATGATCAATAGGGACTATGACTTAAGTGAGATTTAAGTATAAAGATTATAATTATAAACAACACGATAGAAGTAGCAGAAAAAATTCAAAGCCTAGATTTTGGATCAATAGGCATTATAATAAAATTTTTACATAAAGTGGTATACAATGTATATTAAAGAATTGAATGAATTATGTCTTAGATTTCAATAAATAAGGCTTGACTTAAGTATGAGAGATGTTGACTCTGGAATAAAATATGATATATTGATATGTTGTATTGAGTATATTTGTTCAATTATTATTTAGATAATTTCGGAGTTCTAAACTTGATATTGATGAAATCATGATCGCTTTTCAAATTTTGATGTTAATTATTTGATCATTATAATTTTAAATTTATTAGAATAAATTTGTTTAAGATATGGCTTAAGAAAGAATTACATCATACAAGAAACAAATATTTTTCAAGTATTGAACCTATAAGAGGATTATGTATAAATATTGTAGGTGAATGAAAATATATATATTTGATCTATTGGTGGATTGGATTACTTGATCTTCCTTATGTTTGTTGAAGATATTATGGTGTATTAATTATTATAAGTCAAAGTTTAGATTTCTGAGCTGATCTAAGAAATTTTGTTATTGTTGTTGAATTTAAAGAAGGAATTAGTTTTGGGAGACTTATATGAGATTGATATTTGAGGGATGAGACTTTGGTGGATTTATTGATTAATTTTAAAGATTATGGTGAAAGGAGCTCTGAGAGAAATAATTGAGTTGATTTCACTCATAATGATATTGACTTAAGATTTTTTAATTTGTTAGAGATTTGAGTTAATCATTTTACAAAGAAAGGTTGGTTTGGAATCATCCCAATGATTGTCAGGTAAATCTAGAGTTAACTTACTTCTAATTAATTCTAGATGTATTGAATTCTAGATGAGCGGTGAAAGCTTATGCAATGATTTTAAATATAAAAAGTAGATTAAGATTTAATTTTAATGCGGCATGCTCAAGGAATAGTAAAGATAAAAAAATTTAAAATTTTATTCTAGTTCTATCTAAAAAAAAATAGAAGGTAGAATCTTTTGCTAGGATTCATCTGATAGCCCTATAGGATTCAGTGGGTTCAGAACAGAGTACGCAACAAAATAGTGATTGAATTATATTAAAACCGGCTAAGAATACTAATTCTAATACAAAAAGTGTTATGAATGAAAACTTGATTTTCAATAAAAAAAAAAGATCACCATTGACAAATAAAGGATAAGGTTGTTGATTTTTGCGCTCATTTAGATATTGTAGTACTATGTTTGGCAATTGATTCTTTTATTATTAGTAATGGTCAGAAGAATTTTGAGCATCTTAAGTTTAAGATTAGTGGATTGATATTCCTTGATTCAACTCGGACGTAGAATATTTTGGATATAGATATCTTTTTCTTAGCTTTGACATTATTACTCTATTTGTTTGAATGGATTTAAAGATTTTCTATGATAAGAGTTTAATTGTTACATCATGTAAGAAGTTAAAAGGATAAAGAAGGTTGTAGATTATGGTGAGCATCTAATGCTCCAGACTCTTTTATTTTTATTAAGAATAGGTAGAGTTGATTATGATTTTCATATGAAATAATCAAAAGCAAACAATTTTATGAGTAAGGAATTATGGTATTTTAAGCACAGATTAAGAGATCAAAGAAATTCATTATCTCGTGGATAGAAAGGTGTCTTGAGGTTTGGGAGGCACGAAGTCCATGCTATGTTGGATCTTTGGAAGTCTTGGATAGAGTAGAGATATTTCTTATAAACTAGCCTTGCTATTAGAATTGTCTAAAATGCATAATATTTTTCATGTTTCCTATTGAGGAAGTTTGTTTCTGATATGAATAATATAGATATGAGCTATTGTAAGTTCATGAAGACTTAACTTATAAAGAGTTTCTCATTCAAATTATTCATCAAAAAGAGAAAGCAAGTTTTGAGGATGAAACTTTTTTTAGGGAGAGTAGAATGTGATATCCTGATTTTTTTTATCGCATCTCAAAGCAGTCTAAAAGAAAAAAGGAGGAAGGAAACGAAGAAAACTCCCGCTAGGAGTCTTCTTCCATCCAAAATCATCGGAGGAGCAATAAATCCGGAGAGGATTCGGCCTCTCCTCCAACCTATAAATCCCCTCTCCTCTCCTCTAAGGCTAGCCATGACGAGCACCGGATCTTCTTTCTTATTTTCTTCGATTTTTTTCGTTGAAGCTGTAAACGCCCTTATCATGATCGTCTCAAATCCTCATCAGAGACCTCATCGGAGCCTAAGGTAAGCTCATCCCCTATTCCTCTCTTCCTTCCCTCCTTCTTATGGCATCGCGCAACCCATCGATTGTCGGATTCGTTAGAAAACCCATAAAGAATGGATGCTCTATTTTTCTTTATTTGGCGGGCCCTATTTCTCCCTTTTCTAACCACCAACACTGCCGCCCATGGTGCCACACCTTGGGTCATGACCCCTATCTCTTTATCTTCTTTCTCCAGAGGTTTAGCCATCGATGATCGGTTGATGATCGAAAAAAATCAAAGAAATAGGGGCGGATTTTCTGTTTTTTGAGATATGCCCGAGAATACTGTCATTCGCCCTTATCGCCAGTCATCTCCCACTCCATTGCCATCAGTCGCTTGCTTCCATCATCCACCACTGGTCTATCAGACAAGAACCCCACCACCTGTCCCTCCCTGTTCGATTGAAGAAAGAAAGAAAGAAAGAAGAAAAGGAAAGAAGAAAAGGAAAGAAGGAAAAGAAAAGAAAGAAAAAAAGAAAAAGAGAGAAAAGGATTTTTACCTAGGATCTTTCTATTTTTCTCTTTTCTCTCTCTAATTGCATCACGGATCCTAGGATGAACTTGAGATGAAAATAAGATGACCCGTAATCGCTTCAAAATCCATATAGTAGGTTAGATCCCAGTCTGGTCCTTATCCGAAATTTATAGCATCTGATCACAGTTAATCTATATTGAGTCACCTTAATATGACCTCTGATCATCTCGATCATGATTGTCTTTTTTGAAAGATATAAAGATTCTCTCTTCACTTTCTCTCTCTAACTTTTCTCTCATGATCGACTTTCTCTCTCTAAGGTCTATGAATCCTGTACTGAGTCATGCATTCATCTTCTAGGGACTCATGTTGACTCTCACAAGATGACCCGAAGCCGTTTTGATATCCGTACTGTATGTCAACCTCATTTGGCCATATCAGGTATCTTTGAAATCCATTATTGATGAACTCTTTTGATCGATCGTAATCCTGATCCAATCCATGCTCCATGATTTTTTGATTAGAGTCGCTTAAATCTAACCCTCAGCTTGGAGATCCTGATTTGTCTTAGTGTCTGGATGGTCCAACGCGTTCGATCAACAGTCCTCTTTCCTTATGATTTAATCTTATTATATTTATCAAATAAAAACTGATGATGATTTGATATTTTAAATAGGATTAGTTGATTCTTCTAACAAAGTCTTAAGATCTAAGACGAATGAGGCAAGTAGATTTTATGCTTTTGATTTATTTTTTTAAATAATCATATTTTTTATATAAAAATTATTATTGATGAAATCATATTTTTCATAAAATAAGGATCAGCATATGTTATATGAAAAAGTATGTTTTATTATGAGCATTGATTCATGAATGTATTTTATGAAAATAGTATGATTATGAATATAAATTTTATTATTTTTCATCTACGTATATGTATATTTTAAGAAAAAGACATAAGGATTTCAAAGGCTCTCAAATAGCTATGAATAATTTTTTCGAAAAAGTTGACATCCGAAGCTAGCATCCATATAAACATGATCCCACCAACAGGTATAAAGTTGGCACACAAAATAAAAACTTTATTGATTAAGAAATATGATCCTATCATGGGTATAGTAGTGACCTTAGCACGAATATCTGTGAGCAATATTTTTAAACATGATATGAATACATGACAAGAATGATTTATGATTCATGTTTATAAAATATTCATAATTTATGCAAACATAATTTGATTTATAACTTATTTTATTATATACTATATGAAATATTTATTTTTGTAATATCTGTTATTTTTAATTATTGTATTATTCTGAAAAAATTTATGCTTGATCCGATAATGAAGTGTCGGTTCTACTCACTGAGCTAGTGTAGATCATATCTTTTTATTTTTTTCTTATACAGAGAAAAAAAATTAGAATCGATGAAAAATTTAAGCTTGGAGATCTGTGTAGCAAGCTTAAAAATTTTATAGTGAAAGTTTAGTTTATTTTATGATCATGGATTTGTAGTTATTTAATTATAAATATTGAGATTTAGGTTGGTATTTGCTTTTAGATTTCGATGGTCCAAACCAATATTGGTTTATTTACTTGATGAATAACGAAATTGAATCTTTTATTATAACTTATTTTTGATAGATTTTAGCTGATTATGATTGTTGGTTTCGTATTATCGTGGGCCCATCTCTCGGTAGTATAGTGATAAGTGACATATTTTTATATTTATTTTAAAATTTTTGATAATTTATGGTGCTAACATCTTCTAAAAAATCTAATTTCATGAATAAATTAGATTTTCTTACAAAAATAAATAATTTTAAAAAATATAAAATTAGAGCATATTTATGAAAAATAGATGTTGATTTAATGAAAAATTTAAGTATCAAAATAATTAAAAATTTTTAAAAATTTAATGCATATTTTTTCTAAATTTTTCAGATGAAAATCGAAGCGAAAATCAAGCCAGAATACCTTAAAAATAAAATTTATTACCTTCGATGCACGGTGGACCAGCTGCTCGATCTACAAAGTTTGGATGCGGTCTATCGAAAATAATACACGATCTACAGGCATGGCTCATGATGGGTTGAGATGATTTTGCATAGTCCAACGATCCACAATCATCCCGACTCAAATCCAACAGCTGCTGTTCATTACCGGTTGATAAGAGGAAGCTTTTACGCGATCCGATGGCCGAAACTTAATCCATCACATGATCAGATGGCCAGCATCATTCCTGATTTTGATAAGAGTTAAACTACGTGATCTGACGGTCCAGAATAAATTTGAACCCAGATCGAACGGCTGTAGTTGAATCCGATGTTGATAAGGATTAAAACTGTGATTTTTGAACAAATTTGGATGGTCCAAATATAATCTAACGGCTAGAATTAATTTATATGAGTATAATACATTTTCTAAGGATTTTAGGACTCCTTTTCTACCAAAAAAAGGTAAAAAATTTATCTATAAATAGGAGTCCGGGAATAAATCTTGAGAGCAGAAAAAATCAAAGGAAAGACTAGAAAAAATTAGAGAAAAAAATTAGATAGGTTTAGGACCCAAAGAGAAGAAGAAGAAAAGTTGGTTCGCTCTATGGAGTACGAAAGAAGAAGGAGAGATCATCAACCATCTTCCTGATGAGGCTGGACTGATCAACTTCAATTCTTATTACAATTTTATTTTTTTATTCTTTTTTAATTCTTTGTACTTGAATTTCAATTTCAATTAATGTAAAATTTATTTTCTTACATTTTAAATTCTCATTTTTTATTTTTTTTGTAATTAGATGCTTGGATCTAATTAGTAGATCTTAATACCAATTTATTTTATATTTTTAAATTTTTGTTATTTATTTTTATTGCAAGTAGATGTTAGGATCTAGTTAGTAAATCTTAGTATCGGATTTATTTTTCGTACTTTTAATTTTTATTTTTCGACTTAAATTATTTTTTTCAAATTTTATTTTTTTTATAAAAATCAAAGATTTCAAATTAAAATACTGTCTTTTCTGTGGATTCGACCTGACTCGCTACTTTCTATGTATTTTTAATTTTTATTAAAATCTAAATTAGATTGATAATCACGGTATCCTAATGACAACATCACGATCATATCATATAGCCGTGTTATGTTTCAAATTTGGGACGTGACAGAATCTAATCGATTTAGACAAAATTGAAGTCTAATATTTCTCATCACGTGTATTCACCACATTTTAGTTTCTCATCCATTATATTGCTATTTTTTTTAAATCCCAAAAAGAAAGATTAAGCCTATACATTCTCATCTCTATGTTGTCAATACCGCCTACTTCATATGTGTAGCAAAATCATGGACTGGGCCTCTGGAATCAGTTGGTCTTTGTTAGCTCCCAAGACTATAACAAAAACATTACTTTTTTTCTTGATAATTAATATCTAAATCTTACTTTTAAAAATAAAAAAATATTTTTGAACATATATCAAATAAACTATTTACAGTTATCATCTTACATCTAAGACCCATATCATCCATTAGTTCTTCTACAAGTGTGCCTTGAATGAAACATATGTTGCTAGAAAGAGCAAATTTAAATACCAAATCAATAGGGTACATATCATGATGAGCTAATGGTCACATGAGTCGAACCATTTCATCTTGTATTCTGCCTAGTCCACCTATAGACCTAGCTTGCTTGACTACGTCAAAAGCTCATAGATATAATAAAGTAGGTTCAGAAATGGATCCAGTCCTAGCTTACCAACCTTGCATGGATGGCACAAGAATTTTAGAATTTAGGGGTCATCCATCCATTATGACCTAGAAGTCAAGGGTTCGGAAGTATGGAAATAGCATGAGGGGTAAATCTAAGTATATAAGGCCCTTCCTAGATCCTACAATAGTGGGAGTGTTGTATACTATGCTGCCCTTTTTATCCATGATTTGGGTTCAGAATATGAAACAGCATGTGGGGCTAAGCCTAAATATATAAGGCCCTTTCTAGATCCTACAATGTGGGAGCCTTGTACCCTGTGCTACCCCTTTTATCCATAATTTCAAAGATATTAATCAAGAAATATTTGAGGAAGTATCTAACTAATGTTTGCTCCATACAAGTTTCATCCAGGAGAAGCAAAAATTGAGATGACACAAAACCCAATAGACTCAACCCTATTTGGGCTGGGGTTTGGGTCAAGGGTTTTATAATTTAGCTAGGTTGGGCACAGGACAAATTTTTCAACATGGAACAAATCAAGTATGGTTAATGAGTTTTGACTCGACTTGATTTTCATAGATAGAGATATAATTACTGGAGTTGACATACTTTATGTGGATTTGAATGATGATATTATAAGCATGTCTGGTCTTTTTTCTAATATTAATTATTTAATCTATCTTAAAAATGAGTCACAAAGAATTTTTAGGACTGGATTAGATATGTTAGATTGGGTTATTCAAAGATTGAGCCTTACAAATCAGACAATGGTACGAATAAAATAGCTTAACTAGGGTAATGCAAGTTGATCTGTTGATAAATTGGGTGGAATTGGATTTGGACATAATATTAGGCTAAGTTGGGATCAAGTTTCATATGTTGTTGCCCAGACTTGGTCCAATTTGATCCATTGTCACCTCTAGTTTCACATTTTTTCTACTCTAATGTTTAGATTTAAATATCATACAAGTTTCATCTCTTTTTTCTTACCTCTACTTAATGCTTATAGATATTATATAATTTTTTTCTATAAATAATTCAGATTATAAATCACCTTCCATTATCGACCAAGGAAACAAAATCTTTGAACGTGCATGCCAATCCCTTCTTCGAAATGGATGACTATTTGGTTTATAAAATAGATCGAGCGAGAAGATGGTCATTGAGCTGATTCCTACTAATTTCACCCCTACAGGAACACCAATAGTTGGAGAACTAAATTAACAACTGATCAATCTTAACCTCTATCTATAGATGGTCTCCAATGGTCCAACACCTAGGCTCTTCTTGGCAACCCTTACCAAGCCAGTGGCAGGCCAAACCTCGGTGGTAGCTCACTGGAGTATTGTCACGCCCCCGACCCGAGATTATGAATCGAGGGTTATGGCAACCGCCGCATACTTATAGAATACTTTTCCCATAAGCATGCAAGGCATCTCATCATGATATCTTCACAAATAGTTAAATAAATTTTTCTTTATTCAATAATCAAACCTTGGTTCAAATAACAAATCAAAACTAAGTGTTCAAAAGAAAGTAACTGTCTGACAAAGTCAATACTAAAAACAAAACTAAAGGTCTTGAATCAATTCTGAGAGAATCCTAAATCAATGAGTTAACTCCATCTCTAATCGCTCTCCCAACCGAAATCCCGCATCATGCTAATTTTCTGGATCTGTAAGAAAAATATAAAACTTATCATGAGCTAAATAGCCTAGTAAGCAGTATATACCTTTAACCGAATAATCAGGCAAATAATACTATGCATAACAAATCAATATGTAATTTCATGAAATTATAATCATACTGTCAATCATATATAAAAGTCAATTCATCATAATTTTCAATTATGCTTTTCTTCTTAAATTCATCAATTTCTTAAATTCTTCTTACCAACCATGACTATGACCACATTATCCCTGTGGCAGGGTCATAATACCGCGTATCTGCTTGCGGTGGGCTGCGAATCATCTGGCAGCCAAGTCCTTTGGAACCGCTGGTCTAGCTGGCGGTTTTGTCGCTGGTCTATCTGGCGACATGTCGCTGGTCTCATTGGCGACATATATTCTCAGGACAGTCAATTGCCAACGTATATGCCCCCATTGGCGGGGTCCTCAACACAGTCAGGTTGTCAATTTCATATTGTCTTCCAATTTATATATTATTTTCAAGAATAATAAAATTAATTGATATTCGAGTCAAATCAATTATAACATTCTTTGAGATCATATATCATCATAATAATTGCTCAACGAATAACTTCAATCATAAATAATTTTTCTACAATCAACTTTCATCATAAATAATTTTCAACAATTATTTCAATAAATAATTTCAATCGCAAGCATGCATAAATTTATTTAATTCATAATATACCAGATAAATTCAGTAAAAGTAAACACTACTTACCTCAAAAGAAAATCCAAACTAGAAATTCTAAGGGTTTCGAAAATCCTTCTCTGAACCTGATATGTCAAATATCATATTTTAAATCAAAATTTCATCGAATTAAAAATAACTAAATTATTAAAATCTAATATCCCCACGAGGATCAATTCGTCGACAGCATCCAGATTTTCGAATTAATCCATGGACATCCTAATTTTATTTTTATTTTTATTGCTAATTTTTTTTTAATTAATTAATTCCATAAATCCTAAAATCTAGAGAGAGAGAGAGTTTCTCTCTCTCCACCCCTTCTTTTCTTTTTTTTTTTCTTTTCTTCTTTTTTCTTCTTTTTCTTTTCCTTTTCTTCTTTTTTTTTCTTTTCTTCTTTTTCTTCTTCTTCTTCTTCTTCTTCCTGCGCCGGAACAGAGGACTCTTGGTCCTCAGGCTTTGAACGGCCGTTCGGGCCGTTGCTGCCACGACGGAGGCCGGCGGCCGATGGGCCATCTCCCCCGGTCACGGAGGAAACAGGGCCGGCGGTCAATTCCGATCGCCGGCGCCGGAGATTTCACGAAAAATAAGCCCAAAAAACAGAGTCTTTTTCCGACCAAAAATCGACGATGTTCGTCGCCGGCCACCGCGCACAAACGCACGGGGGAAAGAGGAAGGAAGGGAGGAAAAAGAGAAGAACTTACCTCGACCTCTTGGGACCTCGTCGGAGAGAAAACACGGTGAGAACCCAACTGTGCCCGCGGCTCTTCTTCGGGAAAATCGGAGAGAAAAAGAGGGGAAAAGAGTCGATGGATCGATTCTAAAGAGAGGGGGTCTTCTTATAGGAACTCCTAGGACTCCGAGGGGTCTTAGGAGTTCGATTCTTGCTCGGATTTAGCCGGAGAAGGAGACTCCTATCGGGAGTCTTCTTCCTAGATCTGAATTCCTCTGTTTTCTATTTTTTTTTTTTTTTTCGTTTTGGGCTTTGATCTGCTGGGCTGAAACAGGTTTTGGGCTATAACATTCTTCACCCCTAAAAAGAAATTTCGTCCTCGAAATTTTTCATACCTGTAGTCTCGAAGAGCTGGGGATATTTTTGCTTCATTTCTTCCTCTAGCTCCCAAGTAGCTTCTCTTTCTGAATGTCGACTCCACTGTACCTTAACATAAGGAATGTTGCGACGTCTCAGCACCTGTTCTTTACGGTCTACGATCCGTATCGGGTATTCTTTATATGTTAGATCCTTTCTGGCTTGTACTGGTTCAAGTTCCACGATGTGACTTGGATCTGGTAAATATTTCTTTAACATAGAAACATGAAAAACATTATGTACTCCTGCAAGTGAAGGGGGTAAGGCAAGTCGATAAGCCACCTCACCAATTCTTTCCAAAATCTCAAACGGACCCACATATCTGGGATTCAATTTGCCACGAATGCCAAATCTTGAGATTCCTTTTGAAGGAGATACTTTGAGAAACACATGGTCACCGACTTGAAATTCTAATTTCCGTCTCCTGTTATCTGCATAGCTTTTCTGTCTGCTTTGTGCTGCCCGAAGTCGTTCTTTAATTAATTGAATCTTCTCGACTGCTTGTTGAACAAGTTCAGGACCCAATATTCTTCGCTCACCAACATCATCCCAGTGAATCGGTGATCGACATCTTCTACCATATAAAGCTTCGTAAGGTGCCATACCAATGCTAGCCTGATAACTGTTATTGTAAGCGAACTCAATCAAAGGTAGATGCTCATCCCATGAACTTTTCATATCCAAAATACAGGTTCTCAACATATCTTCTAAGATCTGAATAGTTCTCTCTGACTGACCATCAGTCTGTGGATGAAAAGCTGTACTGAAGTTCAATTTTATTCCTAATGCCTTGTGTAAGCTCTTCCAGAACTGTGATACAAATCTGGTGTCTCGATCCGATACGATGGTCACTGAAATTCCATGTAGCCTTACAATTTCTTTCATATACAGCTTTGCTAGTCTTTTCAAGGTAAATCCAACTCTAATTGGAAGAAAGTGTGCAGACTTTGTCAATCGGTCCAAATCACCCAGGCTGCATCATTTTTACTGGGAGTCTTCGGTAGTCCAGTTACAAAATCCATAGTGATATGTTCCCACTTCCAAACTAGAATATCAAGAGGTTGAAGTAGTCCCGCAGGTCTCTGATGTTCAGCTTTAACTTGTTGACACACCAAACATTGAGCCACGAATTGAGCGATCTCTCTTTTCATATTATTCCACCAGTACATTTCTTTTAAGTCTCTATACATCTTAGTACCTCCCGGATGAACTGTATAACCGGTCTGATGTGCCTCCTGAAGTATTTCATGCTTGAGTGATGAATCATTGGGTACGCAAATCCTGTTGTCGAACCTTAACGAACCGTCTTCATGTATCTTGAATTCAGATTAAATACCAGCTTCCACTGAATTTCTTATTTTTATTAGTTGTGGATCATTATTCTGGGCAACTGTAATTCTTTCTATGAGTGTTGGCTGAACCCTCAAGTTGGCTAACCATACTGTTGAGTCATATATTCGAATATCTAATTTCAGTTTTCTTATATCCTTTAACAATTGACTTTGGTGTGTGATTAAAACCGCCATATTTCCCACAGATTTTCTACTAAGGGCATCAGCAACAACATTAGCTTTTCCCGGATGATAATTGATTGTTAAATCATAATCCTTTAATAGTTCTAACCACCTTCTCTGTCTCATGTTTAATTCTTTCTGTGTAAAAATATACTTCAAACTCTTATGATCAGTAAACACTTCACACTGCACACCGTATAAGTGATGTCTCCAAATTTTTAGGGCAAAAATCACTGCAGCTAATTCCAAATCATGTGTCGGATAATTTTGTTCATATGGTTTCAGTTGTCTTGAGGCATAGGCTACTACCTTACCATGTTGCATCAATACACATCCGAGTCCCTTTTTAGATGCATCACTATAAATTGTGAAACCTTCATCTCCTGTTGGTATAGTAAGGATAGGGGCTGACACTAATCGTTGTTTTAATTCTTGAAAACTCTGTTCACAATCTTCAGACCACTCGAATTTAACCCCTTTTTGAGTAAGACGAGTCAAAGATGCAGCTATGCGGAAAAATCCTTCTACAAATCGTCTGTAATATCCTGCCATTCCCAGAAAACTTCGAATCTCAGAAATATTTATAGGTCTGTTCCACTGCATCACAGCTTCCACTTTTGCTGGATCCACAGAAATTCCATCTTTAGATACGATGTGTCCTAAAAAGGCTATTTTGTCCAACCAAAATTCACATTTCTTAAATTTGGCATAAAGTTTTTCTTTCCTCAATATTTGTAGTACACACCGTAAATGTTCTTCATGCTCCAATTTACTTCTTGAATATATCAGGATATCGTCAATAAATACGACAACAAATTTATCAAGATAAGATCTGAATATTCTGTTCATTAAATCCATAAAGGCTGCTGGAGCATTGGTTAACCCAAAAGGCATCACTAAAAATTCATAATGTCCATAACGAGTTCTAAATGCCGTCTTTGGTATGTCCTCTGTTTTAATTTTTAACTGATGATACCCTGAACGAAGATCAATTTTAGAAAAGACTTGTGCACCTTGCAGCTGATCAAATAAATCATCAATTCGAGGTAGAGGATACTTATTTCTAATAGTATTTTTATTCAACTCTCTATAGTCGATACAGAGTCTCATACTACCATCTTTCTTCTTCACAAATAAGACTGGAGCTCCCCAAGGAGATACACTAGGCCTTATAAAATCTTTATCCAATAAATCTTGTAATTGATCTTTTAACTCCTTTAATTCCATAGGGGCCATTCTGTAAGGAGCTTTAGAAATCGGATTGGTATTAGGTGCCAACTCAATAGTAAATTCAAGTTCTCTATCTGGGGGTAGTCTGACTAAATCATCAATGAATACATCCGAAAATTTATTTACGATAGGAATATCCTGTAACTTCAATTCATCATGTTCTTTATTCTTTATTGATACTAGGTAACCTCTACATCCCTTTCTTATCATCTGTCTAGCTTGTTCAGGTGAAATAATACGTGGAGGGGTGATTCCTGTACTTCCATCAAAACTAAAAGTTAATTCTCCCGGTATGTGAAAGTTCACTCTCTTTCCATGACAATCCACAGAGGCATGATAGGTAGCCAGCCAATCCATTCCTAGAATGACATCGAAATCATGCATATCCAGGACCATCAAATCTGTCGGTAATTCTCTTTCTCCTATCTTGATACTACATGACTTGCACACACTTTCGGTACTCAAAATACCACCAACTGGTGTCTCAATATATAATTTGGTTTTCATGGGTTCACAACCTATATCATGCTGTCTAATAAAAGTAGTGGATATAAAGGAGTATGTAGCACCAGAATCAAACAAAACTAAAGCATGAATATCAGATACAGAAATGGTACCTGTCACCACAGCATTGGAGGCCTGAGCATCCTGTTGTGTGAGAGCATAGATTCTTCCTTGAGTTTTCGGCCTTTGACCTCCGTCCTTTGCCTGTGTTGATCTATTTTCGTCCATCTGCGGGCAATCTGCAATCTTGTGTCCTTTCTGGCCACATCTAAAATACGAACCAGTATTCCATGGGCAATTAGAAGTCTCATGCTCTCTTTGGCCACATCTTGAACATTTAGCTGTCTCATTCTCACGATTCTTATCAGTTGCTGGCTTCTTTGCTGGAACCTTATTGTTCTGATTTCGTCCTTGAGTTCCACTAAACCTATTTCTCTTCTTCTAATTCCATTCACGCTCCGCATGAGCTTCATTAGCTTCTCTCTCAATTATTAGAGCTTTGTTCACAACTGAGGCATAGGTAGTTAGCTCATAGGGTACAACCTGTCTCCTGATTTCTGTCTTCAGTCCCATTTCAAATTTGTGTACTCTGTCTTGCTCAATCTCAACTAGTCTCGGAACAAATTTGGCTAACTCCGTGAATTTGGCTTCATATTCTGCAACGGATCTGTTATCCTGTCTCAGGTGAATGAACTCCTGTTCTTTCTGTATTCTGACACTTCGGGGAAAATACTTGTCACAGAATTCATCTCGAAATCTCTCCCAAGTGAGTGGTATCCCATCGTGCTCATATTTTTGTTCCAGTATACGCCACCAGTTGTATGTCTCACCTTGTAACAGATATGCTGTATAGCGGATCTTCTCTTCATCTTGGCATTCTTGCATGACGAAGGCCTTCTCCATTTCCATAATCCAGTTATCTGCTTCTTGTGGCTCGATGGTCCCTTTGAAGGCTGGAGGAGCTAGCTTCTTAAATTCGACGATATTGTTTCTCTGCATCGGATGTTCTCCTTGTCCAGGTGCCAGTGGAAAATGCTGATGTGGCTGTGCATGTTGTTGTTGAAATAACTGTTGTTGTGTTTGAACTACTCCGATCAGAGTTTGCATTAGTTGAGTCATGTTCGGCTCCTGTGCTGTCGGAGTATTTCTGGTAGGATCATGGATTCCCTCCTGCTGTGTTGTACCGCTGTTTAATTGGGGAGTATTATCGCCAAGTGGATTTGATGTCCCTCCTACCGTTCCTTGAGTATTCCTCGCTCGTCGTAGAGGCATATTGACCTATGTTAGATTTGAGATAATAACTTATCCTTAATAAGATTATAACTTGTGACAAGTCAAATCATAATTATCATAACTTAACCTTTCAATTTCCTAATGTCTACCCATCACTCACTTTATTCTACATGTCTCTATCTATCTACTTATGCTCTGATACCATATTAATTGTCACGCCCCCGACCCGAGATTGTGAATCGAGGGTCATGGCAACCGCCGCATACTTATAGAATACTTTTCCCATAAGCATGCAAGGCATCTCATCATGATATCTTCACAAATAGTTAAATAAATTTTTCTTTATTTAATAATCAAACCTTGGTTCAAATAACAAATCAAAACTAAGTGTTCAAAAGAAAGTAACTGTCTGACAAAGTCAATACTAAAAACAAAACTAAAGGTCTTGAATCAATTCTGAGAGAATCCTAAATCAATGAGTTAACTCCATCTCTAATCGCTCTCCCAATCGAAATCCCGCATCATGCTAATTTTCTGGATCTGTAAGAAAAACATAAAACTTATCATGAGCTAAATAGCCCAGTAAGCAGTGTATACCTTTAACCGAATAATCAGGCAAATAATACTATGCATAACAAATCAATATGTAATTTCATGAAATCATAATCATACTGTCAATCATATATAAAAGTCAATTCATCATAATTTTCAATTATGCTTTTCTTCTTAAATTCATCAATTTCTTAAATTCTTCTTACCAACCATGACTATGACCACATTATCCCTGTGGCAGGGTCATAATACCGCGTATCTGCTTGCGGTGGGCTGCAAATCATCTGGCAGCCAAGTCCTTTGGAACCGCTGGTCTAGCTGGCGATTTTGTCGCTGGTCTATCTGGCGACATGTCGCTGGTCTCACTGGCGACATAAATTCTCAGGACAGTCAATTGCCAACGTATATGCCCCCATTGGTGGGGTCCTCAACACAGTCAGGTTGTCAATTTCATATTGTCTTCCAATTTATATATTATTTTCAAGAATAATAAAATTAATTGATATTCGAGTCAAATCAATTATAACATTCTTTGAGATCATATATCATCATAATAATTGCTCAACAAATAACTTCAATCATAAATAATTTTTCTACAATCAACTTTCATCATAAATAATTTTCAACAATTATTTCAATAAATAATTTCAATCGCAAGCATGCATAAATTTATTTAATTCATAATATACCAGATAAATTCAGTAAAAGTAAACACTACTTACCTCAAAAGAAAATCCAAACTAGAAATTCTAAAGGTTTCGAAAATCCTTCTCTGAACCTGATATGTCAAATATCATATTTTAAATCAAAATTTCATCGAATTAAAAATAACTAAATTATTAAAATCTAATATCCCATGAGGATTAATTCGTCGACAGCATCCAGGTTTTCGAATTAATCCATGGACATCCTAATTTTATTTTTATTTTTATTGCTAATTTTTTTTTAATTAATTAATTTCATAAATCCTAAAATCTAGAGAGAGAGAGAGAGTTTCTCTCTCTCCACCCCTTCTTTTCTTTTTCTTTTTTTTCTTTTCTTTTCTTCTTTTTTCTTCTTTTTCTTTTCCTTTTCTTCTTTTTTTTCTTTTCTTCTTTTTCTTCTTCTTCTTCCTGCGCCGGAACAGAGGACTCTTGGTCCTCAGGCTTTGAACGGCCGTTCGGGCCGCTGCTGCCACGGCGGAGGCCGGCGGCCGACGGGCCATCTCCCCCGATCATGGAGGAAACAGGGCCGGCGGTCAATTCCGATCGCCGGCGTCGGAGATTTCATGAAAAATAAGCCCCAAAAACAGTCTTTTCCCGACCAAAAATCGGCGATGTTCGTCGCCGGCCACCGCGCACAAACGCACGGGGGAAAGAGGAAGGAAGGGAGGAAAAAGAGAAGAATTTACCTCGGCCTCTTGGGACCTCGTCGGAGAGAAAACACGGCGAGAACTCAACTGTGCCCGCGGCTCTTCTTCGGAAAAATCGGAGAGAAAAAGAGGGGAAAAGAGTCGATGGATCGATTCTAAAGAGAGGGGGTCTTCTTATAGGAACTCCTAGGACTCCGAGGGGTCTTAGGAGTTCGATTTTTGCTCGGATTTAGCCGGAGAAGAGACTCCTATCGGAGTCTTCTTTCCGATTCTGAATTCCTCTGTTTTTTATTATTATTTTTTTTTTATTTTGAACTTTGATCTACTGGGCTGAAATGGGTTTTGGACTGTAACAAGTATGTTGCCCATGGACTAGCACGCATGGACTGGTGACTGCACCTAGTTTGGCTTCAAAGATCATACGGGTAACCTCTACTTTGCTACTAGGGACGTCCTTATTTGCCCACCATTCCAATGTCAAACTGCATGGGGAACATCAGGAAGGGCCTCAAAAGGAGGTGAAAGGACCTCACTAACGTCGACAATCAATGCCCCCTTCCACTTTTGTGAGGAGAATGTCATGTGAGAGAGAGGGTTGAAATAAGAGATTGCAATAATTGTAAAAAATTATGAAAGTAATAAAATAAAAGATTATAATAATTATAAAAAATTATTATATAATTATCAATACATTGACATACTGTGGCTTAGGACTTGACCAATTAGAACTTGTGGCTTGAAACGGTGGGCATTGGAGATGGCCATGGCATCTTTGAAGGCTAAGATCATCGAGAATGAGTTACCTAGAAGCTGCAGACCAAGTTATGAAAATGTTGGGTAGGAGAGAGTTTGCAGGGAGCTTTGTATAATAACTAAAAATTTTATTCAAAAAGATTAGTCATAAATATTATTTAGATTGTAAGATAAGTATTATTTAAATTTCAAGATAAATATTATTTAGATTTTTTAATTCTATATAAATATTTAAAATTTATTCAATGTATATGCAAAATGAGACTTAAGCGCATTCGCATAGATCCTTATACACTATTATTTAAGCTCTAGTATTTTCTCTAATCTAAGAGTTTAAATATGGTCAAATCCAACTACAAGCACCATTATAGGTCAATGGATAATCTCAAATGGGCGTACGTTGTAGTGTCCCCTAGTCTACATCAATCATGAGCTAGGTCTTTTTAGATACTATTTAATATTAACCCATAATCTTGTCCAAAAAAACTAATCAGAAGATATTATTTAGATTCCTTGGCTATGTATAAGTACACAAAATCTATTTAATGTGCAGGATTAAATACATGCTCATCTAGATCCTCACTGATTGTGCTACACAAGCACAAGGATGAAAAAAAAAAAGGGAAGGGGCCGACGATCAGATTGGAGTTGGGCCTAATTGAGCTATTGGAAGACCTTAAGATGAGGGGGATAATAGTATTGTTGTGACCTTGGTGCGAATAAAGGGGAGAGGGGAAAATAAACATTTAGAGCCTTAGAATTGAGTTGGCTAATTGAGTAGGAGTCTTGTGTTGTGTGAATAAGTTGAGCCTATATATGGGTGCTTCCAGTTGGTCTATTTGTATTATCATTGGATTGTAATTTGGGGTAGGAGGTGTTGCTAGCCTTTGATGTGGTTTTGTAATTCAAAAAAAAAATAAAAGATAATAACCTCTCTAAATTGGATGAAGTCACGAAGGAGTTGGCCTATGCAAACTCACTTGCTTGATAATTAACCGGTGGTATCTCAGGCTAATTAATTCATCCATGACATACAAATATATCATTGACTTATTTAATATTTTCTAAAAATTAAATTTATTTTTAAATTTCTAATATATGTTTCTTTTTTGCTTCCCTTTTCTTGTAGGGTCCTGAAAATCATACTTGTTTTGTTTCCTTTGTTTTTCTACAATAAGCATAATCATGTTTGTTATTTGAAATGGATCGATTCTTATCGGAATTTCTTGTAGGTATATTATGGGGTGTCAAGTCTGGCGTGTGGGTGTAGCATCAATTTTATTTTTGCTAAATAGTGGATTGCAATACATGATGAATTTTATAATTATGTTTCAAGCACAAAACAAGCAACATCATTCCCTGGTTAAATTACAAGTAATCATGCCCCACACATGAATTTAAATATAAATTTGAAATTTTTGGTTATAGTGTACTGAGATGTCCAATAACAATAAAATTTGGACCATGCAATGAAGTTAACCAGCATTATTAAAGGACCCTTCCTTCATACGTTCCTTTTGAATTTTTTGATATTTATTTTCTGATTTCGATGGAATTATTTATTTGGTTTAATGAATCCAATTTACACAAAAAAAAAGGCCTTTCCTCTCACAGGGCACATGTTAGGTGGCAACATACATAAACTTGAATTATTAGAATCATATAGTATAAATCCTAGATGAAAGCTTAAACATTTCATTTTAGGGACTGAAGCCACATATCTTGGTGGTGTGTCTCATTATGGCTTCCATTTTCATTGATCAGGATCAGAGGCTATCTATATATGGAAATTTTCCAACCCGTGCATGCATAGTTGCTTTTCTAAGCTTATCTCATATAATCTTCGTTGTAGGAAATTCCTACACCCTGGCTATGTGCCAAATGGCTGCCAATTTAGGTCTTATCATTTAATTGAAAGGATAGTTGATTCCAAGTGGAGAGGGAATTCTAGTGGCTATGTCTCTATTCTGTAAGATTGAAAGTGGGAAAAAATCTCGAAGATGAATTTATCAAGCATTGCAACCAAAATTAGTTTAGCGAACCCAAAAATTGTAGAGGAATATCATTATTGTGAAGAGGGTTCATGTTATATCTTTCATGCGATAGAATGAATGATATTTTTTTGCGACATCAATTGCTTCTTGCACATTAAGCAAATCGATCCCTCTCTTCCATCTGTTTATATAGATCTCAGAGCAGATATTGCACAATCTAATGATTAATATCATAAAACAAGGTAATCATTCTTTTGTGCGAAAGATACAACCCAAACCCAATGCAATAATACTAAAAAATGATACTTAGCAAGGTGATCAAAAAATGTCACCGATCATTAATTCTTGGTTACATCGTCCCATTCACCCAATGCTTATACCGCAGGGGACCCTCTACTCTATTCTTTTGTTCCGACTAGGCCATAGATCCTGCTTCAAATAACTGTTGTATAACATCATTTCAGGTAAGAGCTTTGACGACATCGAAGCCACATCAGCAATAAGGTACCTAGAGAGTGACACGGAGCAAAGATCCTGCCCCGTGGTACGCAAACCCGTCCCACTATTAAATCCCAAGAAGCTACGTGATAACAAGACGCAAACAAACCTTTGAACAAAGGCTAATCACCATCAAAATCGTAGTAACTTTCATGAACCAAGCCTACGAAAATATCCATAAGGCTAACTTGTTTTACCTGCCAACTTCGAGTTATAAAAGGCTCAGATGGGTAATTAAACACTCCCTGCACTTCTCTCCATCACTTCTTAATTCATATTAAGCTAGTGGCGGAGAGAAGAGCACAGCCATGGGCGTCGCCGGGAGGGAGCTTGGCGTTCTGAAGCTCGTGCACCCCGGCGGGTTCGTGGAGGTCCACCGGCAGCCGGTGGTGGCAGCGGACGTCATGGCAAAAAACCCAAGGCATTCCATCACCGGGACAGATGTGTTCAAGAATCCAAGGTTGGTGGTCCGACCTGACACACTGCTGAAGACTGGCGACGTGTTCTACATCGTCCCAAATCGCACGCTCTATCGTTTGATGCAGGCCTCCAACCGCGTGTGATGTCGAGTGCTTGGCTTCTATCGGAATAAAAGATATTAATAAAAGATCAAATGAGCTGAGATCTCTCGCTCTTTCTTCTATTACTTGTAAGACTTATGAGCTCGTTTCATATATGAATGTTTTCAATGAAGACTGGCTCTCCCTTTCCTCTGTTACAGCAGCTAACACGTCGCTTAAAAAAAAAGGAAAAATAATTACTAGGATCCATGCCTATCCGGAGCTCTCTCTTCCTCTATTTGAACGTCCGTTTCAGAATAAACATAAATTTTATAAAATAAACACCTAATTTATGAGGACAAATATAATTAGAGTTAACGAAAATTGGTAAGTGATAAATAAAAAGCCACATGGATGCTCATTATTACCTGTATTTAGCTCTAGAAATAAATGAAACTTGTCAAAAACAAACACCAACTATTCTTGAGCAAACGTAAACTTTGCGGTGATAAACACAAATATCATAAAAATAAATAAAAGTAGAGAGTCTTTTTATAGGTCCAATAAAGTGGACGTCCAATATGGGAAGAGAGCGCCCCAGATGGGGATATGTCCTTGTAATTGCTTTCAGTGCTAACAGAATAATAATTAACAGACAGAGTTCAAGGAATCATAAACAAAAGGCTGGTACAAGTCCTGGATACAAGCATTAAAAGTAATAGATGCAGCACAAACCAAAGACACAAAGTAAAGAGTAATGAGGTATTTGATTTCTGGAATATGTAATGGATTAGAGAGAGAAGAATCTTACTGTGCAAGCAGGTGAAGGCAGATCACAGTTAAAGAAATTGATGTTTTCCCATCATAAGTAGTCATATCTGGAGATGGATTCCTGTTGCAATGATCTTTAAGAGGGAACCAAAGTAAGCAACTAACCCAATAGGTGCTCAACCTCTTAGAGGAGTTCCTGAACAATAAGCATTGGACGCCATAAAATCGAAGAAACTGCAAAATCACAACAACAAGGGATCCATCTCTCTTCTGAATGAGAGAATTGATATAAGGTACAAGTTGCTAAGTGCGGTCCATTAAAGCAGAGTAATGGATGTATATAATCATCAGCCAAACACAATGAGCCAGCTGTAGGCCCTTCCATTTGAAGTAAAATATATTAGATGATATGAGATGGCAATGAAATGAAGTTAAAGTCATCAGGCAACTCAACTGCACCTGCTGCACACCTTGTCCAAACATGCCTTCCATTACAAAGTAGCTCTTGAGATTCTCATTGACCCCTTCCTCCTTTATTTGGTTGGTAGTTGCTGCCCATGAACTGTGAAGCAAGAAAAACCCATTGTTGTGGCAGTAAGATGAGTAAAGTTTTAATATGACCCATGTAATCTGCCCAACAGCACCATGGTTGTGTAGAAGAAACTAAGCATTTTTGCAACAATCACTGTAGAGGAAGATTGGGATGGTCCAAAACTGCTTTCATCAATAACCTGCTCAGACACCCAGTCAACTACAAATAGGAAGAAAATCAGTATGCAACTATGTAGAATAAAATTGAATCCGATGGTGACATTCAGATTAAGGGTGAGCGGCCATATTAATTTCCCCTCTATCAGCCTGCAAAATGATATTAAATTGGTGGGGTATACCATCAGTTGGAAGAAAAGTAAAATCCCCATCCAATGCCTACTTAGCGGCCCACATAGTCAGCTTTATTGCCTGCACGGTGAGTATGAGAGACTTTACAGCTGAAAGTGATTCTCAACCAATTATGTATATCAGCAAGTAGTGGGGAATTATAACCAACTAGTTTTTAAGCCCAGGCGTTGCACGCAGGTTTGTAGATCATATTCACATAATTGATTATATTTATAAAAAAATTTTAATAACATATCCATTCATATCCTTAATGTTCATGAAGATATTAATAACATCAGTGTTAATGGCCCGGCCCAATTAGGCCTTAAACCCAGCCCAAAAAGCCCGAAAAAAAAAAAAAAGAAAATCTAAGAAGACTCCCGTAGGGAGTCTTCTTCCTCCCGACCGACTCCTAATCGGAGTCGGAAATCGCCGCGGAGAGGAGTCAAACTCCTCCCCTCCAGCTCTATTTAAAGGGGAGACCCCTTCTCCCTTTTTTCCACGAAGAAAATCGGAGCCAAATGGCGAGGATCGCTGGAAATCACTCGCATGAGCCCGTCACCGTGCTCGCCTCGATTCCTCGCCACAGCAGTCACCAGAGCTCGAGGTAAGCCCGATTTTTCTCCCTCTTCTCGTCCTTCCTTCCCATACCCGTGTGCACGATCATCGGCGACCGGAGTCGCCGGATTTTGTTGCAGAAGAAACTTCTGTTTTTACCTTCTTTTCTTTGGTTTTTCGGACGCCGGTGGTCGCTGTCGGCCACCAGTTTGGGTCCCTCCGAGCCGCCTGTCGTCGCCCTCTTGTCGCCGGCCAGTCTCGTGCCGATCGACCGTCGGTCGGCTGACTAATCGAGGGGACTATGAGGTCCCCTGTTTCGGCCCAAGGCAAGCCGAGGGAAGAAGAAAAGAAAAAAGAAGAAGGAAAAGAAAAGAAAAAGAAAAGAAAAAGAAAAAGAAGAAGAAGAAGAAAGAGAGACTTTTTCTCTCTCCCTCTTTTCTTCTCTCTACTTTCTCTTTCTCTCTCTAGTCTCTCTCAACTTTCTCTCTCAACTTTCTCTCTAGGTTATTTCTCTCTCCTAAGATTTTTAGAATTTTGAGAAGAATGATGATGAATTGAAATTGATCCTAATAATGAATTTTGATCTGTGATCGTCGGACAGTATACCGATATTCACTTTGATCAGATCAGGTATTTTTAGATTTTATTTTCTATAATTTTATTGAATTATCCACATGATAATTTCAGCATAATTTGATCTAATCGATCAGATTTGTTGAATCATATCGTTTGAAGAGTCCAAGATGAATTTTCTCTCTCTAGAATTTTCTCTCTAAAATTATCTCTCTTGATCGATTTATCAATGAGGAATTTCTTTTAATATTTTTGATCTGATGAAGAATCCTGATCCATGATTGTCGGACAGCGTACTGACACTCACCTTGATCAGATCAAATATCTTTAGATTTTATCACCCATGATTCTATTGAATTATCCATGTGATAATTTCAGCATGATTTGATTAATTTATTTTGATCTGATCAATTAAATTTGTTGAACCGTATCGTCTGATTAGTACAGATTCATCTCCATAAATTTCTCTCTCTAGAATTGTATCTCTTTAGAAGTTTATTTTTTTAGAATTTATCAAGAAAAAAAATTTATTTTGATGAATTTGAGTGATGATGAGTTTGAATGATTCTAGTGAAAGCATCCTGATCCGTGATTGTCAAGTAGTATGCCAGCACCTTGATCAGACCATGAATCATTAGATTTGATCATCCATGATCCCGATCTAACCATGATTTGATTAGATCATGTTGATTTCACCAATCGAGATATTAGACCAATCGTAATGATGGATCATATTGATTTCACCTGATCAATTCGAATTATACCTCATAAATTCTCTCTCCTCTGATTTTCTCTCTCTATTTGATTTTATAAAACCAATGAAGAAATCTCAGTCCTATCACTTCAAATCTTATTTGATCTGATAGTCAAACTTTGAATCGTTTATATCCTAATTAGATTTTGATTAGATGAAATTAGATGATCGGACCCAATCTAAACCGTTGAAATATGATATTCGTATTCTTTCTGATTATTGAATTTGATCTCGTATAGGTATCGTTGACACCTAATAATCGGATATTGTAATATGATTTATGAACTGAAGAATTTTGGAAGAAAATGTATAGAAATATGTGGATTTATTGGAATGCGTTCGAGATAAGTAATGTTTCACTTTTTTTAAATTTATCGATAAATTATGATGTATTTTTCTGACATAATTTGTGAAACAATGCATGAATTGGATGAATGATATTTTGTTATGAAAATATCTTATTTGAAATGTTATGATAAAGTATGATTGAACATATTAATTTCATGATGCATTATATTGATTGATTTCAATACTACATGATTATATATTTTCTTATCGAAATTAGAATATGAAACATGATTTATGAAAAATTCTGATATAAGAACAATATGAATTGACAACCTGACTATGTAAAGGACTCCGCCAATGGGGGTATATACGTTGGCAATTGATTTGTCCTGAGAATTTATGTCGCCAGCGAGACCAGCGACATATCGCCAGAGAGACCAACGACAAACCGTCAGAGAGACCAATGGTTCCGAAGGACTTTGCTGCCAGATGATTCGTAGCTCACTGTAAGAAGATACGCAGTATTATGACTCTGCTATAGGAAAAATATGATCATAGTTCATGATTGATGAAAAGAACTTACGAATGAAAGAAATTGAAATCTTGAAAGAAACTCGAATTTTTGAAAAAAAAATAAATTTGGCATGAACTATGTTGCATAATCGAAATTGATTTCGAATTGATGAACTCTATATGCTTATTTTCTATAAATGATTATTTACTTAAATATCTGATGAAATCTGTTGAAAGTGATCATTGCTTACTGGGCTGTCTAGCTCATTATCTTCTATTTTTACTATTTTTACAGATATTAAGGAATTAAGATGATACAAGATATGAATGGAAGAGTGATTAGAAGCAGAATCTCCATACTTTTATTTTAGATTGAAAGTCTTATTGAATTTGATGTAAGGCCTATGAATCATTGTTAAATTTATTTAGATATTAAAAAGAAATTTAAATCATTATATTTTGGATTTAAATTATTGACTAATTGTTCCGCTGTGAAGCATTGATATCGTGATAAGATACCTTGCATGCTTATGGAAAGAGTTTCCTATGAGTAGTGGCGGTTGCCATGACTCTCGATTCATAATCTCAGATCGGGGGCATGACAATCAGTTAATGGATATAAATAAATTTTAATATTTTTATAAAAAAAATTTATGAATAACATATCCATTCATATCCTTGATGTTCATAATTGAAAATCTTAATAACAACAGTTAATGAATATAAATGACTTTTAATTTTATTCATTAAGAATAGAATATGTGTATTCAATACTTTGAGATAAAAGAGTCCACATGGCATGCATAGAAAAAAATGGGTTGCTTATGTGGATAGCTTCATTTGCAAATCAATCTTCTCTCACTTTCTGCTTTTTAATATATGCATTAGATATGGTTTCTAGGAGATTTTAACCATTTGATTACTGTGGTTGAGTCTCCTTCAATATGTACCATTAAGTCATGAAATTCCATAACAACAATTAATAATCCTAATCAGGCCGCAACTAGTTCAGCATGTAAAACATCCAAAGTATAAAGTAATTTACCTCCGGCACAGAGAAGATTGCCCATTGAGTCTCTAATGACATATCCAGCTGCTACTTTGGGATAATTGATAGCCACATAAAATCTAAGTTTCATAGCTCCAATGGGAAAGGGTGACTTGTTGTTAATGTTCAACTTGATTTGTAGAAAGGAGTTCCACAAGATCTAATACAGTGAACGGTATGAAGTTCAGCCCTACAATACCTTGCAAAATTGTCCAGCAGCTTGCTGCAAAGGGACAAGAGAATATTACATGTTGGGCATCTTTCTCAGTTGCCTCTCATAAGTCACAATGACATTTATTTATTAGAATGTCCCTCCTGCAAAGAAGACTTTTATAGGGTAGGCAATTCCAAAGCAATTGCCACCAAAAGAATTTCACTCTCCTTGTCACATTAAGGGGGCGTTTGGTTCGTAACCGGAATCAAAATAGGAATGGGAGTCGGAATGGTTTAGAATCGGAATCAGAATGGCCAAATCCCCCGAAGCATTTGGTTCGTGATCAAAATCGGAATCGGAATCAGAATGGAAAATTGAATTCATAGAGGAGAGTAGGGATTGAGTTCTATATAGATTGATCCATTTCCATTCCACTCTGGAATCAGAATCTGAATGGGACTCCTTCCAATCAAACGGTTGGAATGGGAGTTACCCATTCTGATTCCAAACCCACACTCCCCCCAACCAAACACCCTCTAAGTTTCCAAATCCAAGCATAATTATTGGAAGAAGTAACACTATGCAAAGGGCTAACAAAAGGATATATATCAGTGCTTGAGACATGAGTTTTTTCATAAGATCCTCGATAAAGCTGATCAGGCCAAAGTCCTTGTGGTGGTAAAAGAATACCAACAATTTGAGTCATCATCTCAGCAGAAAACTGGTTAGCTAGTCCATCTATATCCCACTATGTCTAATAGGATTAATAAGATTTTGAAGAGTCAGATCTGTGTTAATGTTCTCAACATTTATGAAGGTAGGTCACCATGAGATAGGGGTCATGGACAACCAATGATCTTGATATAAGTTTATGGCTTCTCCTGTGCCAACTGACCAAATGAATTGAGAATGAGCAAGGTATCTAACTTTGCAGATTTTAGACCAAATAGTTGAGCAATGCCAGGGTTTATGATAGTCCTCCCAAGACCCCAAAAAATGATACTTTTTGGAGACTAGCTTAGCCCAAAGAGAGTTGGAATGAAGTACAAGATTTATTGTCAGTTTACACAAAGAAGCTTTGTGTCTTGTTTTTAATGTGACAAGTCCAAGCCCTCCTTAATGCTTAGGAGTACACGCTGTTGACCATGCAATAGGATGAAAAGCCATTCGATTTGAAGAATGCACCTAAAGAAAAGCTCTGAATTCCTTTTCCAATTTATAAAGAAAAGACATAGGCACATGAATAGAAGATATAGAATATAGATGAATTGAAGCCAACATAGATTGTAGAATGGTTGTTCTACCAGTGAGTGATAGAGCCTTTCATTTTCAAGAATCAATTCGTGATGATATCTTTTCTCCGATAAAAGTAAAATTAGATAAATACAGGGCCTTCCCTGAAATTGGCACCCCCAAATATTTCCAAACGACATTCTTTTCATGAATTTAGAATAGACTTCTAATTTGGCTCTTTAATGCAGATGGAGTGCACGGATTGAATCTGATTTTAAATTTTTGCACATTGATGGTCTGTCCAAAAATAGAACAATAGGCATCTATAATTGAAAGAAGACATGCCCCATCCTTGACTATCGCCCTGCTTATAAGCATGCAATCATCTGCCAAAAATAAGTAAGAAATTGGAGGCCCCATTCTATTAGGCCTATAGGCACGGAGCAGATGATGTTGAACTACGAACTATAGGAAGCGAAAGAATACTTTAGAGCATAAAATAAATATATAAGGTGATAGTGGGCATCCTTGACGCAATCCCCTCATTGGTTGAAACCAAGAGGTAGGCATGCCATTAATGAGTAAGGCAAATGGAGCCCGAGTGATGCATTGCTGAATTAAAGATATAAATTTAGTATGGAATCCAAATTGTTCAAGGAGAATAAGAAATCCCATGACACCCAATCGAAGGCTTTTTCCATGTCTAATTTGATCAGCATTAAGCTTCAAGAAGGAAAAGCTCGTTGTAGGGAGTGCATTAGTTCCTAACTAATCAAAATTTGATCAATAATAGATCGGCCTTAGACAAAAGCTCCTTGTTCAGAGGAGATGAGATTAGGGAGAATAGGCTGGAGTCTATGAACAAGGATTTTGTTAATGATTTTATAAGTAGTGTTACAAAGGCTTATAGGCCTATAATCATTTGGCTACTGTGGTGTAGAGTTTTTGGGGATTAGGCCAATATAGGTCCTTTTGCAATGCAAAGGAAAAGTGGCAGTTTCGAAGAAATAGTGTATGACTTGAATGACCTCCTGCTTGATGATGTGTCAAAAATGTTTAAAACTATTAGGTCCTGGAGCTTTATCAGGATGCATGCTTTGAAGTACAAACTCAATTTCATCCTCCGTGATATGGCAGATAAGAGTATTATTAAGTTGGTTAGAGATTGTCGGAGAAACAATGGGGAGAGCCATCTGTTGAACAAATGGTTACACCACCCAACGTTGCTGAAAAGAGTCAAGTAATATCTGGCGAATTTGATTGGAGTCATCAATCATCTCTCCATGTGAATTTTGAATTTGAAAAATATTATTCTACTACTGCCTCAGGATTTTAGAGTGTTGGAAGAACTTTGTATCAGAATCCCCATCCACCATCCAAGCAATTCTTGATTTTTGGTGCCATAAGATTTCCTGACGCCATAAGTTTGGATAATATTCTCTAAGTAAAGCCAATAAATGGTGGTATTGATTAGCACTAAGAACCCCTTGATGAGCTTCAATTGATCACAATTGGTGTAAGCTATCATTTAATGTGAGTGCCCTTTTAAAAAGATTACTTATGCTTCTTTTCAATTTTTTCAATTCTCTCTTCGTATTGGAAAGTAATTTTATAAGCTTCATATCTAGTGGACAATGCTCATTACAAGCCCATGTTTGTTGAACAACCTATTGATTTCCAACATAGGATAGCCAAAATTCTTCAAATCTAAAAGGAGGACCCTGCAGTGCTTCATAAGTCATGGATAGGAGAATTGTGCAATGATCTGATGCATACCATGTTAAATGATGAACAGTAGAGTTAGAAAAACTATCCATCCATTCGTCATTAGCCAGAGCTCTACCCAATCTTTCCCAAACCTGGGCACAATCTTGATGGTTGTTGCACCACATATTTAGGTCAATGGAATCCAAGATCTAGCAATCTAGATTGATGTAAAAAGGCTCGAAATTGTCTTACTTGATTCTCTATTAACTTTAAAGGGTTTACCTCTTATTTTGTCTTCAGAGCCAATGCATAGTTAAAGTCCCCCATGCAAACAAGAGGGAGCCGCATAGACAAGGCTGAATTAATTTGATTACAAAGACTTCTTCGCTCATAATAACAAGGGCTAGCATAGATAACTACCAGTACCCAAATAATTCCATTTGTGGGAGAGAAAATACCAAAGGCTACTTGTCGGTCATGATGCATGAAGGCGACTTGACCAGTCCCCTTCACCCAAGCAACAAGAATACCTCCATATAGACTATGTGAAGGAACTATGTAGACATCCCATCTTGGCCCTAGAATTGTATTAATGTGCCTCAAGGAATTAGTAGATAGTCTGGTTTCAAGAAAACACATGACAAAGAATTGATATTGCCAAAGCATATTTTTTGTATAATTGATGGAGGGCTTAACCTCTTCTCGATAATTCCAACAAAGAATCTTCATGGAGTAGAAGAAAATGATTTACCTGCCCCACCTCCACTACTAAATTGATCATTGGAGGATAGGTTGAGTGTGGGATGATCCATCGAATTCCTCATCAAACTAAAGGATGAACTTTGTTGACCCTTTTGAGAGTCTATCTTGAATTTTAGTTGATTAACATAAGTATTATGAATAGATAATTCCATACCAGTATGAGAAAGATTAGATTCTTGTTCAGCCCCCGTCAATTGGTTGACTTTTCTCAGTTCTGTTGATTGGGCAATTGGTCTCTAGACTCTCTTCTAAGTTTATCCCAATAGAACCTTCTAGCTATCTAAAGTGCATGCCCCAGTTGATGGATGTCCAATCTCCATACTTGGCCTGAGTGGCTCCATGATAATGACATTTTGCTATAAAGGAGAATCAGAGCCTGGTGATGAACCATCCTTTGCTGCCTTAGTTGGGGACCGCTTGCATTTTTGTTTCACTTGAGGGGTAATAAGATTTATTTTTCCTTCAGTTAGTGCCACAGTTAACTCCATACTTTGCCTTTCAGTGGTTAGATCAGCAGATTCCACTACCAGAGGTTCAAATTGAGAGCCAGAAGGTGATGTTGTTGAGCCAATTGGATTATGAGCTCAGGGAGGTGAAGCTTTCTCCAAAGTCTTCTCTAGATGTGTCAAACCTATTGCTTGCTAGTCCTGAGTGGAAGTAGTCTTTGGGGGGGGGGACACTGTTCTTGGTTGGTTCCTAGAATCTGTACCCTTGCTGCTCTAATCCACAGACCATACTCTAGCTTGGCTTCCACCATAGTGGCCTCAACACATCCGCATGAGAGGGTTGGATTAGCCAATCTACCACATGAGTAACATAATTCCAGCAACTCCTTGTAGGTAAATTACTGTCAGATTATAGTGTTGTCCAACCGAACCTTCACCCCCAGACACAAAGGCTTGATAGTATCATGAATGATCACTGCGATCCTTGCAAAACCCATTCTAGCTGATGTTGCTGTCTAATCATCTACAAATAGTGGTGTTCCAGCAACAAAAGCAAGTTTCGTGATTTTTTGAGTTTCCCATAATTCCAATGGAAGGTCTAGAAGATGAACCCAGAGTGGGTAGTCTGAATGGTATCCTTCTTCGATCGAAAATTTGGCCTCCAGCTCTCTAGGGCCAAGATTTGGCCGGCAAGAGACTAGGGTCCCTTCTCAAGCACACCGTTCTTCATTGTCTCTGAAGAGAATTCAAATAAGAGTAACCCTTTTGAAAGGGATGAGACATGGAAGTATCCATCAACATTCCATCTAACTCTGAGTTCCTTGGAGACAAATTCAAGTGGTAGACCTTAACCCAGAAATTTACCTATCAAAGCATTCCTCCCCCTTTGGGTCGAGGGATGAAGCTCCTCCACTGAAGATACCACAATCTGGTTAAACCAAGCCTCAAGCACCTCCAGCTCATCCTCCATTGCTTTGGATGTCTCCCAATGAAACTGACTGCCACCTTGAACTACCTGAGACTAGGAAGTTGTGGACCCACCGCTCTCACCCCATTCCGTTGCGAAGATGTCCTCAAAGGCAAAGCTGCTACCTCCTAAAATGACAGATTTGGCCTTTGAGATGCGTCCGACAAAGAAACCCTCACTCGAGAAGGCTGATCGAGGTTGAAATTGGCCGATTTCACATCAAATGAAGGTTTAGAGAGAGAGCACATAGGCCTTAGTATGAAGGGATGAGGGCAGTAGTGGACAATGTGTCTCATCCCATTGTATTAATTAATCCATTTCTTTTTAGATTTTCAAAGTAGCTGCATCTAATGACTAATGAAAGGTGGTTCTTTCCTCATGATTTGTTCTGAATGGACGACCAAATAGGCTGATTGGATCCGAAACTCACTGCATTCGAGTGCAGTGAAGTCGATTTCTCTCTCTCTATATATATATACATATGAGATAAACTATGCTCCATTCGGCTGGCTTTGGAGGCAAATGCTTTGGAGGCAAATTTGATTGCCTCTAAAACCATCTGATCTATATAAATTCGAACATCAGCTCTTCACTTTAGCATCTATAGTAGCTGTTAGGAAGAGAGCAAAGAAATTAAATGGAGAGAGTGGTTGTTTGAAAGGATGATGCACTAAGAGCATGATCCTCCATGATGCACACACAGCATTGTAGGATATGATGTGCTCATGGATGACATTCATCATAGGATGGATGACTATGCATAAATATGGTATTAGACGTATGTCCTAGAAGCCAATCTGGCTGACATATTTATTCTTTCTAAAATATAGTTTTATACTTGATCTTATTATTTATTAATAAAGTTGAATAATTTATTTTCATTTATGTTGTGTATGTGTCCATGAATCATCTAAGTAATTAATAAGATAATGATACATATTCTCAAAAATTGAGAATTTGAGGCATGTGCCATTAATGGTTAATTCTTAAATACTCTCAATTGATGGATCATCATGGAGATAATAATTGATCCAGTGAGATTGATGCACAGATCGCTTCTCTTTGGATAAACGAGTCTTGAGTCTACAGTGTAGAGACACTGGAGCGAGAGTGCAGATGGTTGTTAGAGAATAAAGATACCAAATATAATCAATATGAGAAATTACTTAGATGTCTACTCACTCATCAGTGACTTTCTCGATCCTGTAGTGGTATGACTAGTTTTTTGACCTATGATACCTTGGCTTTTCACAATGAGGTTGTTATAGTTTGACTATACATACATTTGGTCCCTAGGTATATAGATCTTTATGGTGCATGTTGGTTACAGTAGATTCATTGTAAGAGTAGGATGTGCACCTAGATGAGATCTATCAATTTTGATAGATAAGGAGTAGTCCTATATGATTTATGAAATTGAATTCTGAAGATCATGACCATGAAAATGTGAATAATGGAAAAGAATTTTCATAAGATTTCATAATATGAACTCTAGTTGAATAAATCTTATATATGATAGATAATGGGGTTTGATAAATTTTTCATAACCTCCATCTTCTCGGGTCTCATGATAGAAGAACTGTATCACACGATAACTACATTTAGAGGTTCAATTCCTTCTGTTTTATTGGATTGTCACTACATGCTGCTAGACATCACTGATAGATTGTGAGACTAATGAAAATTATTTTGATGGTCAATAATTCTCATTGGGTGAGTTGAAAATATTTCAATTCAGTGAAAGGAGTTTCAATAATATTAGTGATGAAGATCACAATATATCTCTCACTACCAGACAGAATAGAACCTATGGAGTCATACACATAAGAGGTTCTGACAGATCGGATAGTTGAATTATGATTTTGAATCACCATAGGATTCAATTATCAATATGATTGATGATTAGACTGATTTATAAAAATTACAAGAGAGGATTTGCTAATAGTTAGTGAGTTAAAGGAGTACTTATTGATAATTGTTACTATATATTGTTTGATTTGATCAAATAATTGGGATTGAGTCTCAGTCAAATTAAATTAGGATTTAATTTGATTGGACTTGATCTGAGTTTGAGTCAGATTAGATTTCATAGGTCTAAAAAGATTTAGACTCAATGAGTAATTGACTTATTAAGAAATCCAAATTAGATTGGATTTAGACCAACCCATTGGTCAAGTGTCTGACTTGGTCAAGAGTTAGATCATGCCTAAGAAGGTTTTACCATGGTTTTTCTTTTGGCGTGGGATAAGGGAGTGACAATATGAGATGGGGGGTGACTCCTTTCTACGGAGTCCATGCACCTCCAAACTCTTATCCAAACAAACCCTAAGGCATTGAGATGGGGTTTTAATGTGGAATATGAGGAGTGCCTCCTCTCATCTTAAAAAGACATGAGAAAAGAGATTGGCATGAAAGTAGTTCACACACAAGAGATCTCATGAAAGGGTTCAATGCAGAACTCTTCCAGGGGCGCGCTTCATAATCTGACACCTCCCTTCTTTCTCCCTTTGAACATCCAAAGAGTTGGATGTCTTAAAAATCTCGCGCCCCCTCTCCTCTCAAAGATTCCTCCTCTTGATCTCTGTTGTTCTCTTGAGAAAAGAAAGAGAAGAATAGATTCAACATCCAAGGAGTGATCTCTGCAAGGGAGCCAGTATCCCGATGGATATCTATAGAGGCTGGATGCATGTGCAGCTTAAGAGGAACCTTAAAGACATCCACAATCATCAAATCATAGTGAATATCTAACCATGCAAGGTGAAGATCAGATCTTTCTTCCCTTTTGTTTTAATCTTAATCTTAACTATAAGAGATCCTGGTGTTTTAGAGATGCGATCTCTTGCATGCATGTTAGATTATATAGTTTTAATCTTCTTTACTTTCCACTGCGTTATAGTTTTGTATTATGCATGCTATCAGTTTTCTTCAAGTGGTATCAAAGCCACCCTCATATTATTAAGATTAGGATCTTAGATCTGCAAATTATTGATTTAAATTGCTATTTTTTATGGTTTTGTTGCTATGATGATGGATCATAAGTAATCAAAATCATGAATTGAATGATCATTAGATCATTTAACAGCATGAAAGTCAATTATATTTAGATCTAAATTTTATTTTTATTTATCATGTATTAGATGCATGAGGTGATGATCATGGATAAGATTCTTTTTTAGCTTTATGATGTGTTCTATGATGTGATCATGATGCTTGCATGTATCATATGATTTCTGTATTTGGAGATCTGCGAGTCTCATTAAAATGGGTTATGATAATTGTTGTTGTTCTTGATCTTCTGGGTTGTATTTTATGATGCATTTATACGTCAATTGGTTAATCGAATTGCAAGCCTATCGCACATGATGAACGTGGATCGAGTCGGATGGTTGATCGATGTCAGATCAAGAAGTTGATCGCGATTGGATCAATGGTGCTCGGGATCGGATCAAAGAGTTGAAGACTTATTGACATGCATGTGCTTGTAATAGTGATCCTAAGATTCGATTCCAGCTCAGTGGCTCGAGTCCGAATAATGGATCCATGATCATCACCAGTTATTGTTTGTTGATTAGTCATTTACATGAGATGTAGATAATTAAAATTAGATGAGATCTAAATTAAATCTTCTCATATATATTAAGTTGAGCGGTCTTCCATCATTGTTGATGTATGGACATCCTACTAGTATTGATGGTTCATGGCTCGATACAGTGGTTCAATTGTATCAAAAAAATAGAACCACTCTATTAGTATGAGATGCTATGGAGTAAAGATAGGGTTAGACCCAATAACTGTTAGGTGATGAACCTAATGATGACTTTGTATCCGCGTTTGAATGGTGGGTCTGACTTAACCAAGAAATAAGGTCAATAACTATCAGGTGAGGTCTGCATAACCTAAAGATCGGATATTGCTATAACATGCTTGAGAAGTATTGGACAAAAATTAACCACTCATTGGTTTGTATGTCACCAATAACTATTAGATGAGGTGCACGTAGATCGGTGGAACCGCAATGCTCACTTGAAACCCTAGTTATAAAGGATTTTTATCTCTCTACCTGAGGTGTGTAAGAGATTCTAGAAAATAGTGAGAGGCATATTTATTTTAAAAGATCTTAAAATAAATTTTAAAATCAAATATGAATATCCAACTAGAATCTTTACTCTCTATAGTTTACCATGTCTGCTTCCAACCCTCTAGCCTGAATCCTTGATATCAACCGTTTAATCGAAACTAACTATAAAGACTAGCTAAAAAATATTAAAATTATTTTGAGTTTTGAAAAGCTTAGCTATGTACTCGATCAAGATCCTCCTATATTGCCAAGTCATCCAACCACTGACCAATGGAAAGTGCTAGATAAATGGACACATGACAATAATAAGATCAGGTGCTATATTTTGATGCCGATGTTCAATGAACTTTAATGCTAGCATGAGGACATGAAGACTATCAAGATCATACTAACTTATCTGCAAGAGTTGTATGATGAGGAGAGCCGATCTATACGCTATAAGGTATCGAAGAGACTCTTCAATGCCAAGATGTGCGAAGGGCAGTCTATCCATGATCATTATTTGATAATGATTAAGGATTTGAAGGAGCTTGAGAAGCTCGACATGACCATGCATAAGAAATTGTAAGTAGATTTGATTATGCAATTCCTTACTAGTTCATATGGACAGTTTATAGTAAACAACTATATGAATGAGATTGATTGCACCTTGGCTGAATTGTTGAATATGTTGGTGACTACTAAAGAAACCTTGAAGAGTTCAAAAAGTACAGTTCTAGCTGTGAAGTGAGCTTTTACATTTAAGAGAAAGTCTACTTAGAAAAAGTAGAAGCCCGTGAAGAAACAAAAGTCTAAGAGGAAGCCAAAGAAGAAAACTCCTAAGAAGACTATTGACAAAGGAAACTGTTTCCATTGCAATGTTGATGGTCATTGAAAAAAAAACTATTCTGTATACTTGGAGAGTCTAAAGAGAAGTAAAGGAGACATGTCTTTAAAAGGTATATAGATTTGCTCATTATTGAAACTAACCTTATAATTTTTTCTTCTTCTAGTTGGGTTATAGACTCTGGTTTAAGTGCTTACTTATGTACTTCAATGTAGGATTTAAAAAAAAATAGAGGGCTGAGAGAAGGAGAAGTAACCCTTCGAGTTGGTAATGGAGCAAGAGTTGCTGCTATAGCTGTGAGCACTTATCCTCTACAATTATCATCTGAATTTAATTTGATACTTAGAAACTATTATTATGCACCTGCTACTAAAAGAAATTTGATTTCTATTTCATCATTAGCGCAGGATAATTATATTTTTAATTTTAATAAAGACTACTATATGATTTATTTTGAAAATAAATTAGTTGCAGTGGTTTTAGATTGACAGTCTCTATCACTTCCATATGTATGTATGAACGTATCTGAGCAAGTAGTGAGTATCATAGAATCTAAGAGATTCAGAGATGAGATAAACCAAAAGTATATGTGGTATCTAAGGGTTGGTCATATTGGAGAGGATAGAATAAATAAATTAAAAAAGTGTGGGCTTCTTGATTTATTGACTCTTGAGTCATATCCAGTTTGTGAATCCTACCTTCAAAGAAAGATGGCCAAACTATCCTTCGTAGGATATGGAGAGAGGACCATTGAGATATTTGTCTTAGTACATACTTATATGTGTAGCCCATTTGACATACAAGCCAAGGGTGGTTATCTTTATTTCATTATCTTTATCAATGAATATTCACAGTATGCATATATATATATTTTATGAAGTATAAATCTGAAGATTTTAAAAAATTTAAAGATTTCAGATATGAAGTACAGAAGTAAATAGAAAAATTCTTCAAAGTTCTTTGATCAGATCGAGGAGATAAATACCTTAGTGAAAAATTTCAGAATTATCTCAAAAAAAAATGACATAATCTCAAAGTGAACTCCTGATATATCTCAACTCAAAGGGGTGTCGGAGGAGGAATATGATGTTATTAGATATGGTTCGATCTATGGTGAACTTCACTGATCTTCCCCTATTTATTTGGGGATATGCTTTGCTTATTGCAATTTACATATTGAATAGAGTTTTCTCTAAATCTATCTTACCATGCCCCATGAGATGTGGTATGATAAGAAATTGAGTTTAGTCATCTTAAGATTTGGAGATGTCTGATCGATGTCAAGCGACAATAGATGTATAAGTTAGAGACTAGATCTATGAGAGCTCATTTCATTGAGTATCCTAAAGAGTCTTTGGGATACTACTTTTACTTCCTAGAGAATTACAATGTGATTATGAGCCGACATACCATATTCTTGAAAAAAATAGTTTATCCAGGATGGAGGTAGTGGGAGAAAAATTGAGCTCGAAGAGAAAGTCTCTTAAGAGCAATGAGTGATAAAACTTATAGAACCTATTCATACTGAGTCAGTACATATAGTACCTTCTCCATCTCGTAGATCTATTAGAATCTCTCATCCTCCTAAAAGATACTTGGGTATGAATATAGCGGATATAGAAAAAATATTCCTCATAGGCGATAGGAAACATAGAGATGATCCCAAAAATTACTACAAGACAATGTCAGACATCGATTTTGAGAAGTGACTGAATGCAATGAAGTCAAAAATTGACTCCATACACTCCAACTAAGTCTGGACCTTAGTGAATCCACTAGAAGGTATAGTACCTATTGGATATAAATGGATCTACAAAAGGAAGATAGATTCAAATGGAGAGGTAGAGACCTATAAAGTAAGGCTCATCGTGAAAGGTTATAGTCAACACGAAGGTATTGACTATTAGAAGACTTTCACCTGTGGCCATGCTGAAGTCCATCCTCACATTGCTTGGTATTATAATATATTATGATTATATATGAAATATGACAGATGGATGTGAAAACTATTTTTATGGATGGATTGAGAAAGATATCTATATGGAGCAGTCTTTGAATTTTATTTTTAGTGATGGAGATCACAAGGTTTGCAAGCTGCAAAGATCAATATATGGACAAAAGCAAGTATCTCAGAGTTGGAACACTCATTTCAATGATGTGATCAAATTATTTGATTTCATCCAAAATGAGGAGGAACCATGTATTTATAAGAAGGTCAATGGGAGTACTGTCACATTCTTCATATTGTACATGGATGACATCCTTCTGATTGGGAATGATGTTTTCATGCTGACTTCGGTTAAAATATATTTATCTAAATAATTCTCTATAAAAGATCTTAGGAAAGTATCCTATATTTTAGGAATAAATATAGAAATAGATCTAAAAGGATGCTGGGTCTCTCATAGAAAATATACATGAAGAAGGTGCTGAAAATATTCAATATGAAAACTCAAAGAGGAGACATTTATCCCTTAGGTATGAAATTCATCTCTCCAAGAAGATGTGTCCTACTACATCTGAGGAGATTTAATGCATGAACAAGATCTCTTATATAGGAGCCTCATATATGCCATATTATGTATGCAACCTAATATATTTCTTGCTGTGAGTGTCACAAATAGATATCAATCAAATTCAGATGAGGAGCACTGGATAGCTGTGAAGAATATTCTTAAGTACTTGAGAAGGACTAAAGATTTGTTCTTGATCTTTAGAGGAGGATCAGAGTTGAAGATAGAAAGATACACTAACTCAGACATTATATCTAATATTGATGATAAAAAGTCTATATCAAGGTGTGTTCTTATGCAATGGTGGGCAATAAATTGGAAGAGTTTTAAGCAATCGATCATTACAGACTCTACTATGAAAGCTAAATATATCGCTACCTTAGAAGTTGCAAAAGAAGCATTCCGATTCAAAAAGTTTATTGCGGAACTAGATGTCATATCATCAGATGCTATTACACTATACTGCGATAATAACAGTATCATAGCCCTTTCTAAGGAGTCCAGATCTCAATAAAAGTTCAAGTACATTGAGCGACAGTTTCATATCATACGTGATTATCTCGAAAAGAAATATATTTAGGTGCAGAGAATAGACTCTATAAATAATATGGCAGATCCACTGACTAAGCCGCTTAACCAGTAGAAGACTGAAGTCCATCTTGAAAAGATGGGGCTTAGGTGGATGGTAGATTGATTTTAGTGCAAGTAGAAAATTGTTAGATGTATGTCCTAGAAGTTAATCTGACAGACACGCTTATTTTTTTTAGGATATAGTTTTGTACCTGACCATATTATGTATTAATAAAATCAGATAGTTTATTTTCATTCATGTTATGTATGTGTCCATGAATCATCTAAGAAATTAATAAGATGATGACATATATTCTCAAGAGTTGAGAATTTGAGGCATATATCATTGGTGGTTAATTTCTAAATGCTTCTGATAGATACGTCATCATGGGGACAATGATTGATCCGATGAAATTAATGCACGGATCACTTTTCTTTGGATAGACGAGTCTTAAATATATAGTGTGGGAACACTGGAGTGAGAGTACAGATGATTGTTAGAGATAAGAATACCGAACGTGATCAATACGAGAAGTCACTGAGATATCTACTCCCTCATCAGTGACTCTCAATGCTGTAGTGGTGTGACTAGTTCTTTGACCTGTGGTGCCTTGACTATTCATAATGAGATTGTAGTTTGATTTTACATACACTTGATCCCTAGCCATTTAGGTCCTTGCAATGTATGTTGGCCACAGCAGATTTGTTATAGGAGTAGGATGTGCACCTAGATGGGATCTATCGATCTTGATAGATAAGGAGTGGTCTTATGTGATTAATGAAACTAAATTCTGAAGACCATGACCATGGCAGTGTGAATAATGAAAAAAAAATTTCATAAAATTTTACAGTATGAACTCGAGTTGAATAAATCTTACATATAACAGATAATGGGATTTGATGAATTTTTTATAACCTTCGTCTTATCAGAACTCATAATAGAAGAATTGTATTATATGGTAACTACACCCAGAGATTCAATCTTTTCTATTTTGCTGGGTTGCCACTACATGCTACTAGACATCACTAATGGATTGTGAGATCAAGGAGAGTTATTTTGATGGCCAATGATTCTTATTGGATGAGTTAGAAATGTTTCAATTCATTGAAAGAAGTTTCGATGATATTAATGATGGAGATTATAATATATATATCTCACTACAAGATAGAATAGAACCTATGGATCAGACACATAAGAGGTTCTGTCTGATGGATAGTTGAATTACGATTTCGAATCACCATAGGATTCAATTATCAATATGATTGATGATTGGACTGATTTATAAAAATTACAAGAGAGGACTTACTAACAGTTAGTGAGTGCAAGGAGGATTTATTGATAATTATTGCTATATTATTTAATTTAATCAAATAATTAGGATTGAGTCCTAATCAAATTAAATTAGGATTTAATTTGATTGGACTTGGTCTGATTTTGAGTCAGATTGGGTTTCATAGGTCTAAAAGGGTTTGGACTCAATAAGTAATTGACTTATTAAGAAACTCAAACTAGATTGGGTTTGGATGAAGCCATTGATCAAGTGTTTGACTTGGTCAAGAGTCAGATCATGCCTAAGAAGGTTTTATAATGGTTTTTCTCTTGGCGTGGGATAAGGGAGCGACAATATGAGATGGGGTGTGACTCCTTTCTAAGGAGTCCATGCACCTCCAAATTCTTATCCAAACAAACCCTTAGGCGTTGAGATGGGGTTTTAACATGGAATATGAGGAGCACCTCCTCTCATCTTAAAAAGGCACGAGAAAGGAGACTGGCGTGAAAGTAGTTCATGCACAAGAGATCTCGTGAAAGGGTTCAGTGCAGAACTCTTCTAGGGGTGCTCTTCATAATCTGACGCCTCCTTTCTTTCTCCCTTTGAATGTCCAAAGCGTTGGACGTCTTAAAAATCTCGCACCCCCTCTCCTCTCAAAGATTCCTCCTCCTATTGATCTCTATCATTCTCTTGAGAAGAGAAAGAGGAGAATAGCTTCAACATCCAAGGAGTGATCTTTGCAAGAGAGCTAGTACCCCGATGAGATTAGGATCTCCTGATCAGATCATCCTCATATGGATATCTATAGAGGTCAAACGTGGTGTGGCTTCAAAGAAATTTTGAAGACATCCATGATCATTAAATTGTGGTGAAGATCTATCCATAAAGATCAGATCTTCCTCCCATTTTGTTTTAATCTTAATCTTAACTATGAGGGATCTTAATGTTTTAGAGGTGCGATCTCTTGCATGCACATTAGATTAAATAGTTTTAATCTTCTTTACTTTCTGTTGCATTATAATTTTGTATTATGCATGCTACTAGATTTCCTTCATATGGATGGTGCGATATATGTCGAGTGTGATGTTTGATGTCTGATCATTCTATGATGGACACCATTATGGGTGTACCATATTTTGTGGTGTCATATGCACACCACAGAGGATCCACGATCCGATCTGACTTTCCTTTTCTCGGACTACGATTGAGCACTCGTCGATAGGACTCCCTTGAACATCAAGAGGAGAAGATCAGAAAATCAAGGTAAAGCGACTTTATGTCATTGGCTTCTGTCTGACTACAGGCTCAGACGCTTACTAACCTCAGGGTTGGGATCTTATCGGTGATAGAAAATAAGGTTTTATGACCAACAGATAGTTACAGAAGGAAGAACAACTCCCTTAGGTTTCCTTAAAACATGGGTACATTAGTTAATGTCATGCAATCAATGCCCCATAACCCACTATCCACATTCCTAATAAATGTGGGTGCTGATTTTTTGCTGCCATTACCAAATTTAGTGGGTAACGATCGACTACTCACCCCACAGAAAGGGGGCAGAGGAGATCCTCAGATAAGTTCTACTCCAAAAAAAAAAAAAACAACCCACACTTGCTTTCTCTTTTCTCTACTATTCTCAAGCTTCGGCTGACTTAAGCATCGAAGGGTCGCCCACCAGAGAATCTCCAACGAAAGTCGACTTTCTTTGTAGGTTCTCCAAGGAGTCCCAGTCCTTGAATAGAGACTGATCTCCTAAGTCAGAAGGCATCTGACCACCGACCCCACACTTCAAACTGGAGTCTTGCAGCAATAGTTTGGAGCTAAAGGAAGGGCTTTATACCTGTTCATAAAGAAATGAGAACATGACAAGAATAAGTGCGTACAAGTCCACCACCTCCACCTGATGATCATTCCACCATAGCCAAGGTGGTGCTTCTTGGATATCCACCATTGCTCAACCTCCTGTCACAACAGATTCACAATAGTTCGATGTCTTGATCCAACAGGTCCAGGCATTGACCAATGCCGTACAGTAGCTCCAATAGGTGATCGAGAGACAGTAGCCCTAGGTGCCAGTTTCTTAGGTGGCTCCCTCTCGACACAGCTGCCGGTCTCACCCCACGAGCCCGAAATCCACCTCCAAATGACCTCATCACTTGGCTCTTGCTCCCTGCTGGTCACCTTCCCATCAAAACTCGGGGAGAAAAGATTGGCATCGATGATCTCTTGCCTCCTTCGGTGGAGACTCAATCTTGAGTTATTCATTGTGGCCTAGAAAATTCCATCAAGAAGATCTTGAGCTAAAGGCTTGGGACTTTGAGCATTGCCTTGGTGAGGTGCAAAACGGGAGTAAGAGGAATGATGATGACCTCAGTTTTAATTCTCAACCTTCTTTTTGTCATGCTATATTGAGGGAATCGATTTCGAGTCAGTTCAAGATTCTTCAGATCGAGCTGTACGATGGCTCTTTGGGCACCCTCAACCATTTGGAGGGCTATAATGCTTTCATGATGCTCTAAGATACCTCAGATATCCTTCTCTGCCTCACCTTTTTGACCATCCTCAAGAAGTCGACATGGGTGTGGTATTTAGAACTCCATCAGGAGTCCATTCATTCATTTGGACAGTTTGAAAGGCTGTTCATCATCCACGTCAGCAACAACTGCACAACCAAAGAATATCGACAATCTCTTCTCAATCCAGTAAGAAGAGGGCGAGTCATTGTGCAACTATGTGGCATACTTTAATGATGCCATGCTTGAAGTATGCAATTTTGATGAATCAATGGTGATGTCGGCACTCAAGCAGGGATTGTAGAATGATCATCTTATCTTTTCCCTCTATAACACATTTTTGAGAGATTATGCTGACCTATTAATACGAGCTCAAAAGTACATGCAGGCAGAAGGAGCTCAGGCTGCATGGAAGTAGGCTAAGGGGAAAAAGATCCCCAACAAGAAGTGAGGTTGGGAGGAACCTCGTGCGACTTGGGTAGAAGGAAAGTCCTCCCGACCACCAAAAACTCTAGGCTAAGGTGTCTACCTTGACAATTCAATAACTATACCCCTTGTCTACTCCTCGAGCCCAAATTCTGATGAAAATTGAGGGCTAAGGGTATCTTTGTTAACCTCAACTGATGAAAGTCCCACCAATAAGGAGAAGAAAGAGAAGGTACTATCGCTTCATCGTGACTACAATAAATGATATGGAGGACTATCTCTAGCTCAAGGATGAGATCGAACTCTTAATTCGAAAGGCTACCTTGACACGTATGTTCAAGAGCAACAAGATCGAGCACCTGAAGAGCCACCATGGCACTAGCCTGATGAGGAGAACAATAACAGCCGACCCATAGATGGTGTCATCAACATGATATCCAGCTTCACAGATTGCAAAGGTGTAGATTACCAAGCAGAAGAGGTGAAGACAGTGCACGGGGGATGTTGTTCCTTTCTTCGATGATAACCTCAGAGGAGTTCAGACTCTTCATGATGATGATATCGTCACATCGATAACAATAACAAATTATGATGTTAAAAAAATTTTAATGATAATGAAAGCATTGCTGATATGTTATTTAATGATGCCTTCCAATGAATGAGATTGCCTGCTGATCGACTAAAAAAGGTCAATACCCTCCAGGTTGGATTATCTGAGGACTCCATGGCTATAGAAGGAGAGATAACCCTATCAATAACCATCAAACAGGAGCCTTTGAGCAAGACCGTGTAACTTACATTTCTTGTTGTCTGGATCCCCTTTGCTTATAATGCAATCCTCAGATGGCCCAAATTGAATGTCTTGCAAGCTATAGTCTCTACATACCACTTGCTTGTGAAATTTCCAACTGGAAATGAGATTGGAGAAGTCCGAGGAGACCAAATACTCTCTCATTAGTATTTTCTGGAGAACATAAAGGGAAAATGATGAATGGAGACTCTACCAATTGAGGATCACAGGGAGGAGTCAAAAGAAGCCGAGGTAAGCTGGCCAAGCAACTTGTTGCGGTTCCATTTGGGGATCGCAGAACTGTTCCACTCGAAGCACAATGGATGTCAGACTTCTAGGATCGGTTGATGGCATTTTCATGGGCTAATGAAGACATCTTCACCTAGTTAGCATCCAATATACCTGGTATACCTTCTGATATCATTATTCACAAGTTGAATGTGGACACGAACCATCATCTAGTTCAGCAGAAGAAGAAGAAGAGCTTCATCCTGCAGTGACAATGGGCAATTGAGGAAGAAGCTGATAAACTTCTGATGGTGAGATTCATCCAAGAAGCCTACCATTCGAAGTGGATTGCCAGCATCATCATAGTGAAGAAGGTAAATGGCAAATGGAGGATTTGTATTGACTATATCAACCTCAATAAAGTATGTCTGAAAGATAGCTTTTCTCTTCCAAGGATCAACCAGCTTGTAGATACTACCTCAGGCATCAACTCCTAAGCTTCATGGATGCCTTTTTGGGCTATAACCAAATTCGAATGGTGCCTGAGGATGAGAAGAAGACTGTGTTCATAATCAATAAAGATTTGTATTATCATAAAAATGATGTATTTTGGATTAAAAAATATAGGGGCCACATACCAGCACCTCATCAAGAAGGTGTTCAAACATCAAAACGGGCGCACATGAAAGTCTATGTCGACAACATGCTAGTCAACAACACTAAGGCTGATTGGCACCTAGCTAACCTCCAGAAAGCATTCGGTGAGCTGAGGCAAAACCAAATAAAGCTCAACCCCAATAAATGTGTTTTTTATATGATCTCAAGTAAGTTTCTAGGGTTTATGGTGACCCAATGTATGATCGAAGCGAATCCAAAGAAAATCTGAGCACTAGTGGAGATGAAGAACTTGATCTTGAAGAAGGATGTAAAACCACTAGTGGGTCATTTGGATGCCCTCAATCAATTCAATTTGAGGTTAGCCAAATGCCTCCCATTTTTTAAAGTCCTTAGGTAGATGAAGGGCTTCGAGTGGTTGAAGGAATGCAAGGCAGCATTCGATGAGCTCAAGCAATGCCTTGAATCACCCCTGCTACTCTCTAAGCCAACGACAGGTAGGGACCTATATTTGTTTTTATCGGTCTCACCTGTTGCTATTTGTTCAGTGCTCATCTGAGAGAATGTTGGGGGCTAAAGGCCGGTCTACTATACTAGCAAGATCCTTTGAGATGCAGAAACGAGGTATTTGAAAGTCGAGAAGATGATTTATAAACTCATTATCTCTACACGATAGCTCGGACCACACCTCCAAGCCCACTCAGTGATTGTCTTGACAACCAGTCTCTCAAGGTGATTCTTCAAAGGCCTGATACCTCTGGATGAATGGCAAAATGGACGATCGAGCTTGGAGAGTTCAACATCAGTTACCTCCTCCGACCCACAATGAAAGCCTAAGTCCTCACAAACTTCCTCATTGAATGCACTATTTTGGATGAGGACTTGACTTCAGCAATATCCGAGGAGATAGAATCTTCTCATTGGATTCTTCATGTAGATGGAGCCTCAAACTCTTAAGGATGTGGAGCCGGGCTCATTTTTACAAGCCTGGAAGGTGCTATGATAGAGTATGCACTTCGATTTGGCTTCGGTGCATCTAACAATGAGGCCAAATATGAATCATTGATTATTGGCCTTGGTATAGTCAAAGAGCTTGGGATAGAAGATCTAAAGGTCTTCACCGATTCATAGCTTATCATTGGACAAATCCTAGGAGAGTATGAGGCTCGAAAATTGAAGATAGCTCAATACCTACAAAAGTTAAAGAAACTCTTAAGGATCTGAAACTTTGGAGGTACAATAGATACTAAGATCGGAGAATGCCAAAGCAGATGTCTTGTCTCATCTCACCACCTCAGGATACTTTGATCTTAATAGTTGAGTCTTCGTCGAACATTTGCAGAAGCCAAGTATTGAGAAAGAGCCAGTCATCCTATATATTGGCTACAAACCAAGCTGGATGGATCCTCTAATCAGCTACCTCCTTGATGGTGTTTTGCTGACCAACCTTGTTGAGGCTTGGAAAATCAAGTGTTAAGCTCCTTGGTACATCTATTTAGAAGAAAGATTTTACAAAAAGTTATTTTCGCTACCTCTACTTCTATGTCTACAGCCAATTAAGGCAGATTATGTACTTCAGAAAGTCCATGAAGGGATTTGCAGCAATCATTTGAGGGGTAAGTCATTGGCCTATAAAATAATCCGACAAGGATATTATTGGCCGACCTTGCAATAGGATGTAGCCAACCTCATCAAGAAGTACAAATAGTGCCAGAAATATGCCAACATCCAACGAAGGTCGGTGACCAAGCTTGCACTAATCATTGCTCCATGATCCTTCACCATATGGAGATTTGATATCCTCGGATTGTTCCTATAGCAATCGATTAGAGAAAATTTTTAATCATTGTAATTGATTATTTTATCAAGTGGATGGAAGCTGAGCCTTTAGCTCAAATCATAGAGAAAAAGATCCAAAATTTCATCTAAAAGTCTATTATTTATCGGTTCTGACTGTCATGAGCCATCATCATCGACAATGGGCGATGGTTTGATAATCCAAAGTTCAAAAAGTTCTTAGAACTATGTATCGACCATAGGCTCATTTCGGTTGGCCATCCATAGTCATATGGAGAAGCTGAGGTTACAAATCACATGATCTGACAAAGGTTGAAGTTAAGGCTTGGTCAACCAAAGGATTTGGGGCCGAGTAACTCTACGGCATGCTCTGGGCTTATCGGACAACTCCTCGAACTCCTACCAAAGAGACACCATTCAACCTTGCCTTTGGTGCTGAGGCAGTTATTCCTATTGAGATCAAAATACCAATGACCTAGGTGGAGCATTAAGATAAGCAGGAAAGTCTAAGTTGACTCCAAATGAATATGACTTGCTATAAAAAATCAGAGAGCAAGCTCGAATTAAGATGACATCATATCAACAATGAATAGTCCGCTACTACCATACATAGGTCAGGCTGAAGATTTTTCGACCTTGAGACCTCATTTTTCATTGAGCCAATGTGTCTAAACCTATAGAGCAAGATAAACTTGCTCCAAATTGAGAAGGACCCTATAGAATTGCCAAAGTCGTCAAACCTGGGGCTTATAAAATTGAAGGCCTCAATAGAATCTCCATTCGTCGGACATAAAATGCTAAGAATTTGAGAATATATTATCAATAAGTTGTATAACCATTGATTACATCAATAAAAATATTCTCTTTGAGCTTTGATATAGTTTTCTTGTTAAAGCAATTAAATAAAACACTTGACTAATGTCGGCTTTAGCCAACCACAAATGAAGACATCAGAAACAACCAAAGATATCCAAAACATGAGCTCAAGACAACCAGTTCAAGCCTTGGTCCTCGGGGAAAGGTGGTTGGATAAAATCCAATCCGGGATATCTGGACCTCGGTCTGGACTCCAATGATTAGGTCGGAAAACATCAACCTCATCAAGATATCTTAGCTATAGAATGATCTCCAAATCAATGATTGATAAAGTATCGATCATAGAAGATATCCTGACCCAAGTCAGAATCTTTATAAAAGTTTTCATCGAGATCTTCCTAACTACACCATGGGTGGTCAGGTGAAGACAACAACAATAACTTGACAAAACTTATTGTCAAAGATCAACTTCGCATCAACTTCAAACAAAGGCTCTCATCAAAATCTTCTCGACCACACAATGACTGGTCGGATGAAGATGACGATAGTGACTTGGCAAATTTATTGCCAAAGATCAACTTTGGGATGACTTTGAATAAGGATGACTACAAACCCGAGTCTGAGCCAAGGATTTCTACTTTGTAACCAACTCAGACAACTGATCAAGTCGATGAAACTTTGATTAGACTTATATCCAACCTTGCTGATCAAATAGATATACGACCTCGAAGACTTAAGAATAGTCAACTAGAAAATACCATGGAATGTGACGAGAAGTTCATTTCATTGCATTAAAAGAAAGTTCATTCCACAAGTTCATTACAGAAGTTTACTATGATCAAAAGAAAAATAAAGTACAACTAGCTGAGATCCTCGAAAGCAGGATTAGGGGTAAGATCAGTAGCTTCCTCGACAGAACCGTTGGCAACATCCTTGGTGGAATGGTCGGCAGTGGGCTCATCGACTGTGGGCTTGATGGCTAAGGCCTTTGCAGTTGGGGTAGGCTCATCCTCATCATCACTATCTTCAGGCTGGAGATAACTTAGATCGACCCTTAGGAGCATCCAAGCAATACACTTTTTGTAGGCTTCGAAATCATATTCATAGGCCATCGAGGAGCCTTCAGTGACCTTATTCTCAAAGTCCTCCAAGGCCCTGAACTCATCAAAGCTTGGCTTTGGCAACCATCTTTGCTTACTCCACCTCGGCTCGAGTCTCGATGAGCTGCACCCTCTCCTCAATAGCCTTGATCATTGCCTCCCCAAGCTCTAGTGCCTCTTCGACCTCGGCCACCTTCCACCGATGCACCTCGGTGGCCCTGCACTCGATGGCTATAAAGCCCTCCAGGGCTTCGACCTTCTTCCAAGCTGTTAAGAGCTCAGATCCAACCAAGAAGACTTCCTCTCGGGCCACCTTCCTTGCCTCCTCAACAGCCTGCCTCACCTCCTTGGCAGCTTTAGCTTGGGCCTTGGAAGCTCGAAGCTTCTCCTTGAGCGAGAGCTTCACTCAGTTAAATCCAACAAGGCCCTTATTGAGAATGGTGATATCATGTGCCAACTGCACAAAAAAGAAGACAAGTTAGTGACCTTGGATAAATACTAAAGGTCAATGCAAATGAGAGAAAAACTTACCCTGAGGAGACTAGCATAAGAGGTGCCTACGACATCATCCAGCATATAAGTCTTCTTCGACCAATGGTCGATAGTAGCATCATCTTCATTAGCTCTTAGATGAGCTGATGATTCCAAAGTATGAAGTTGCCACTTTTCAACCTCTTCACTAGAGTAATGAACCCCTCCTCAAGGATGAGGGGCCTGCCTCAGACCTCATTGACCTAGTCGGCGCCACAGGAGATAGCAATAATGAAGCTAGACAAGGTGGGACAGAGCCCGTCTGGTAAATAGAGATAGAGTCAAAGTCATCGGTGGAGCAGACTACAGTGGCATGGCAACCACGGGTTCATCCTCGATCTCCAACAAATTAGTGCTCGATGTCCTCATGAATGGTGTAGGGGCGGGGGTAGGAATCCTTGGCTGGGACTTCTTCTGCTTCTTTGATGAGGACCCCCCAACCCCTGAGGAGCCTGATTTCCTTTTGAGCACCAACTTGATGGACTCAAGAGTAGGCCTTATCATTGCAAAACCAAAGAAAAAGCGGTTAGCTCAAGTTCTAACAACAACCAAAAAAAAAAATCTAAGTTAAAGAAAGACATTGATTATATTCGGAGGCAACACTAGATTAATACCAATGTCATAGAGATTATGCTCAGTCACCAGCTCTTTTAGTTCTGGTACCTCGACATCGAGCATACTCTGATAATCTTCCTCGTTCTTGGGAAGAACTAATCTATCTTTATTCAGGGACAGATGAGGATCACCCCAGATACAATTGAATCCCCAGGATAGATCCGAGGAGATAAAGAAAAAAAATGATTTTTCCAACTGTGGACCGAAGAGAATAGTCCAATGATGAACTTGCACTCAGTTCAGGGAGAAAAATATTATCACCCTTTTTCATGAGGATGTTTCTTCAAGGTGAACAATGCACTGAAGAGTGAGCATCTCGAGGGAATGTGAAGCCAATTACAAAGAATAATAAAGATGTCGATCGCCCGAGTAGAGTTCAGAGTGATTTGAGTTGGAAGAATTTTATAAAAATCAAGGATATTGCTGATGAAAGAGTGGAGAGGAAGATGAAGATCGGCTTGGAGGGAGTCCTCATACAGGGTGACTCGCCCTTCTGAAGCATCGATGACTAGGCCCTCCCGATCAGGAACTTCAAGTTGGAAGGTTGAGGGAATTGAGAACTGAGTCCGAAACTAAGGTCATCCTCAGTGATATTCAACTCTTCATTGCTTGAGCCCTAAAAATCTTTGAACTCATGCACAGGATTCCTATGCCCATGCTTTGAGCTTCAAAGGCCTGATGCCCATATGAAGAACCAACCTTAGGGGTGGCCTAACAATCATCCTCAAATTTGGCTCAAGGAGGTGGCAACCAAGGACCTCGACCGCCATAGGGGTTTTTTTCCCTAACCTCACCATTGTCAGAAGGCATTAAAAGAAAGAAAAAGAGGATGCGAATGAAACTAAAGAAGGCAGAGAAAGGAAAAATCAGGTAGAAAAAAAGGAAGGAAACAAAGCAGATAAGATGAGAATGGTGGACCAACCAGAAAGTGAAGATTTGAAGGTTGCCAGTGCCAGAGAAGATGATGAAAATCGAAGGTCTTCCTTTCGATGGCTGTAGTGGCAAAGGGATGAAGGAGTTCAACAAAACAAATGGAAAGAAAGTGATGCAGAAAGCACCTATTTATACTACTAGTCGATGGTCATGATTAAATCCTTTAAGTCACTGGATGTCAACATGCAGCATGCATCAGAGGCATTGAATCATGCGACCCTTGTTGCTCCTTAGATTGATTTTGATGATTACAAAGCAGTTGAAGGAGTACCAATGATTTTCACTTGAAAAAGACTTATTGCTTTTCAAGGGCAAAATTGTAATTTTACCAAAATCCTGATTTGAAAGCATCAAATGATAGAACAAAAGATTTGTGATCCATTGGTGAAAATTTCATTATTTTTGGACTTGTATTTTGAAAGATATGCATGTTTGAAATTCATGAGTCGACCCATGAGTCAACTCATGACAATGAGCTGTTTGGCACGCGATTTTTTGGCTTGGCACAACCTGTGAGTCGACCCATGAGTCGACCCCCAAGGCATGAGTCGACCCATGAGTCGACCCCTGCTGTTTTTAGGCCAAAAATCACAGAACCTTGTCTTCTGGTTGTTTTCTGTTGTTCTTCCACAGAGGTCGACCCATGAGTCGACCCCCAGGCATGAGTCGACCCATGAGTCGACCCCTGTGACGAGATTTTTTCGCAATGGCTAGTTTTTAACCCGTTTTAAGTGCTTTTAATGCTCATTTAATGTGGTCTAACGGCTCTTTTTCAGCCTAGAATGTTTTCCACTATTTCTTAAAGCTATAAAAGGGACAAAAAGGTGGAAATCAAACAAGAAGAAAAGAAAACAAGAATCAAGAAGAGAGATTTTGAAAAAGGAATTTCAAGCAAACTTTTCAGCTCTAAGCAAAAGATCACTCAAAGCATTCAAGAAGCCTTTGATCCAAGCTCACCAACTCCTCAAGTGCACATTCTAGTCTCCAACCACCTTGAGGAAATCAAAAAGGGTCTTCTTCTTCTTGAGTAAAGAGTATTTAAAGTCTCATACGCTCATTAAAGGAGCTTTTTTGTGCTATTCATTGTTATACTTTGTTTGTGTTATTGTTTTTGTTTTGGAAGGATTCCAAAACAAGGGAAGGTTGATCCGAACCTTGAATCAGAGTGTATTGGGTTGGCTTGTACCCGGGAAACAAGTGGACTAGCTTGGGATAGCTAGAGTCGGAGTTTTCGACGTTTGTATTCGGGTTGAATACAAGATTAATGGATTGAAATTCCCAAGTAGGAGCTTGGGGAGTGGATGTAGGTGCAAGGTTGGCACCGAACCACTATAAATCCTTTTGTTTGTGGTGTGTCTAATTGCTCTTCTTTAACTCTTCATTATTCTCTTGCATTCTAGCTTTTAGCCATTAGCCTTGAATTAATTTTACTCTTCCTATTTATTTAGCTTTTGTCAAACATTTTTCATAAGTCATAAGTCAAGCTTAAAATTTTTAGAAACCCAATTCACCCCCCCTCTTGGGTTGCATAGCTGGGCAACAAGTGGTATCAGAGCCCGGTGCTCTAGCCCTACTTTGATCTAAACAATCAAAGAGCCAAAGATCTATGGCAACTCAAGTCGGCACTTCTCTAGCCGAGGGGCAATCCACCAACTGACCTCCACTTTTCAATGGGTCTAATTACACCTATTGGAAAGCTAGGATGAAAATATTCATTCAAGCACTCGACTATGATATGTGGAGTATCATAGTGAACGGTCCTCACACACCCACTAAAATTATAGATGGTGTGGAATCAACCAAACCCGAGAAAGAATGGGTTGAGGTTGATAAGAAAATGGCCCAATTAAATGCTAAAGCAATGAATGTTCTTTATTGTGCTCTTGATGCTAACGAATTTAATCGCATTTCTACTTGCTCATCTGCTAAAGAAATATGAGATAGGTTAGAAGTAACCCATGAAGGAACCAATCAAGTAAAGGAGTCTAAAATCAACATGCTTGTGCATAAATATGAATTATTTAAAATGGAGCATGATGAGTCCATAACTGAAATGTTTACTCGCTTTACTGATATTATAAATGGTTTAAAGAGTCTTGGTAAGTCCTATACTAACAGTGAGCTTGTAAGAAAGATTTTTAGGTCCTTACCAAGAATTTGGAAAGCCAAAGTGACCGCCATCCAAGAAGCCAAGGATTTGAACATTCTACCCTTGGAAGAGCTTCTTGGATCATTGATGACTCATGAGCTAAGCATGAAGCAACATCAAGAGGAAGAAGTCAAAAAGAAAAGAACAATTGCCCTCAAATCCACAGCTCCACCAGATGAAGAAACTGATGACACTGAAGATGAAGAACAGGATGAAGAGATGGCACTCATTACCCGAAGATTCAAAAAATTTTTGAGAAAAAGGAAACAAGGGATGAGGAAGAGGCCATTCATAAAAGGGGAACAGAGCAAAGAAAAAGAGAAAGACCAACCTCTTATCTGCTACGAATGCAAGAAGCCGGGACACTTCAAATCCGAATGCCCACAACTGAAGAAGGGTCCCAAGAAGTACAAGAAGAAGGCCATGATGGCCACTTGGAGTGCGAGTGATGACTCAAGCTCCGAAGAGGATAACTCAACCGAACAAGCCAACCTGTGCCTTATGGCATACGAAAATGAGGTAATTTCCGAAACTCCTAGTGACTTTACATTTGAAGAATTACATGAAGCTTTTTATTATTTAGTTGATGAATTAAAGAAACTAGGGATGAAGAACAAAAATCTAAAATTGAAAAATCAATCTCTATTGAAACAAAATGAAAACATTTCAATTGAAAAATCCACCCTGCTTCAAGAAAATCAAAGTTTAAAGAATGAAATTGCCAAGTTAAAACCATTAGTTGAAAAATTCACCTTGAGTTCAAATAAACTTAATATGATTCTTGAAAATCAAAAAGCCGTATATGATAAGGCTGGACTTGGCTATAACCCCTTGAAGAAACAAAAATATCTGAAAAATATTTATGTAAACTCTTCTTCTAATATTACTTGCTTCAAATGTGGTAGAATAGGACATAAGTCATACACTTGCTTCTCTAACAAGTCTGCAAACTCAATTGTAAAGAAAATATGGGTTCCAAAAGGAACCATTATGACTAACCAAAAAGGACCCAAGAAAGCTTGGGTACCTAAAACAAAAACTTGACTTTTGCTTGCAGGTGTGTCTAGCATCCCAAGGAGGAAACAGAAAATGGTATCTTGACAGTGGATGCTCGAGACACATGACTGGTGATGAATCCCAATTCATCACTCTTGATGCTAAGGATGGAGGGATGGTCACCTTTGGAGACAATGGCAAAGGAAAGATCATCGGTATGGATAACATTGGTATCACTCCCTCCAAATACATTGAAAATATTTTGTTAGTAGATGGTTTAAAGCATAATTTACTAAGCATTAGTCAATTTTATGATAAAGGATATAAAGTTGTTTTTGAATCGTCTGTTTGCATTGTAACTAGTCCTATTAATGATGGCATTAAATTTATTGGACATAGACATGATAATGTTTATATGGTAGATTTAAATGATTTAGCCAAAATAAACATGCAATGCCTAGTATCCTTGAATGCTAAAATTAATGAGACTAGTTGGCTTTGGCATCGCAGACTTGCACACATTAGCATGCATTCTCTTTCAAAATTAATTAAGAAAGAATTAGTTCTTGGTTTGCCAAAATTGAATTTTGAAAAGGATAGAATTTGTGATGCATGCCAACTAGGTAAACAAACAAGAGTTTCATTTAAATCCAAAAATATTGTTTCAACCTCTAGACCTTTAGAGCTTTTGCATATGGACTTATTTGGACCTACTAGAACCACTAGTCTAGGAGGAAAATGATTTGGTTTTGTAATTATAGATGATTACTCTCGTTTTACTTGGATTTTCTTTTTGGCACACAAAGATGAAACTTTTCATATTTTCACTAAATTTTACCGAAAAGTCACTAATGAGAAAGGATTTTCAATTCAAAATATTCGAAATGATCATGGAACTGAATTTGAAAATCAAGACTTTGAAAACTTTTGTGATGAAAAAGGAATTGGCCATAACTTCTCTGCACCTAGGACACCCCAACAAAATGGGGTAGTAGAAAGGAAAAACAGAACCTTAGAAGAAATGGCCCGTACCCTGCTATGTGAAAGCAACCTTCCAAGATATTTTTGGGCGGAAGCAATTAACACAGCATGTTACATTTTAAATCGTGCTTTGATTAGACAAATTTTAAAGAAAACCCCCTATGAGCTTTGGAAAGAAAGAAAACCTAATATTGCATATTTTCATGTTTTTGGTTGCCGATGTTTTGTATTAAATAATGGTAAAGAAAGACTTGAAAAATTTGATGCAAAATCAGATGAAGCAATCTTTCTTGGTTACTCCTCTACTAGTAAAGCTTTTAGAGTTTTTAACAAAAGAACTTTAGTAGTAGAGGAGTCCATACATGTTGTCTTTGATGAATCTAACGATCTTCCTTCAAGGAAGAATAAAGGTGTTGATGATGCAGATCCTCTTATAGAAGGAATGAAGGAGATCACTCTGAAAGATTCAATAGTTCAAGATGACAAGGAACATGAAGACAAACAGGATGAGGGAGGTGAAGAACATCAAGAACAACCTCAAGGTACAAATGACCTACCCAAAGAATGGAGGTATGTTCACAATCATCCTAAAGAGTTAATTATTGGTGATCCTATGCATGGGGTAAAAACTCGTTCTTCACTTAAAGATGTATTTAATCATTGTGCTTTTGTCTCTCATCTCGAACCAAAAACTATTGAAGAAGCTGAAAATGATTATAATTGGATTAATGCAATGCAAGAGAACTTAATCAATTTGAAAGAAATAATGTATGGACTTTAGTATCAAAACCTAAAAATTATTCAATAATTGGCACAAAGTGGGTCTTTAGGAACAAATTAGATGAACATGAAAATGTAATAAGAAATAAAGCAAGATTGGTTGCTAAAGGTTATAATCAAGAAGAAGGAATTGATTTTGATGAGACCTTTGCACATGTTGCTAGATTAGAGGCCATTAGACTTCTACTTGCATATGCTTGCTTTATGAAATTTAAATTATTTCAAATGGATGTCAAAAGTGCATTTTTGAATGGATATATTGCTGAAGAAGTCTATGTAGAACAACCCCCAGGTTTTGAAAATCATGCTTTTTCTAATCATGTTTTTAAATTAAATAAAGCTCTATATGGATTAAAACAAGCACCTAGGGCTTGGTATGATAGGCTAAGCAAATTTTTACTAAATAATGATTTTTCAAGAGATAATGTAGACACAACTCTCTTTATTAAAAGAAATCAAAATGATATGTTAGTTATACAAATTTATGTTGATGACATTATTTTTGGGTCTACTAATGAATCTCTTTGTCAAGACTTTGCTAAGCTCATGCAAGGGGAGTTCGAGATGAGCATGATGGGAGAACTTACTTTCTTCCTCGGACTCCAAATCAAACAAACAAAAGAGGGAATCTCTATCACCCAAAGCAAGTACACCAAGGAATTACTCAAAAGATTTGAAATGGAGAACTCCAAACCAATTGGCACACCCATGAGCCCCTCATGTAAGCTTGACAAGGATAAAGAAGGTAAATGTGTAGACAAAATATTATAGAGGTATGATTGGCTCTCTATTATATTTAACTGCAAGTAGGCCTGATATCATGTTTAGTGTTTGTTTGTGTGCTAGATTTCAATCTAATCCTAAAGAGTCTCACTTGAATGCTGTTAAAAGAATCCTTAGATATTTAAATGGTACTCAAACTCTAGGATTATGGTACTCTAAGGACTCATTAATTGACTTAATAGGATATTCAGATGCTGATTTTGCTGAATGTAGATTAGACAGAAAAAGTACTAGTGGAACTTGCCAATTTCTTGGAGTTAACCTAATCTCCTGGTTTAGCAAGAAACAAAATTTGGTAGCACTGTCTACGGCTGAGGCCGAATACATTGCAGCCGGAAGTTGTTGTGCTCAAATCTTGTGGATTAAGCAACAACTCGAAGACTTTGGTATCAAACTTAATGAAACACCCATAAGATGTGACAACACAAGTGCCATAAACCTTACTAAAAATCCAATTCAACATTCAAGGTCTAAACATATTGAAATAAGACATCATTTTATAAGAGAACATGTTCAAAACAAAGATATAATTCTTAACTATGTTTGCACTGAAAATCAATTAGCTGATATCTTTACAAAGGCCCTCAGTGAGGATGGATTCTGTGAAATTAGGAGAAATCTAGGAATTCTTGATCCATTTGCCTAAATGTTCTCCAATTCCAAGGAATCGATATCAAAATTTCTTTGAGCTCAATTTTCATCATCTCTCTTGGACCTAAAAGCTCAAGATTATCATTCTCACAACTTGTCATTGAGCAAAAATTTTTCTCCCAAAATTTTGAATTTTTTCGGAATTTATTCATATTTTTTCTGAAATTTTGTGAATCATGAGTCGACCCCCTAGGATCGACCCAATGGCATACTTGAAATTCTTGGCCAACTTCCCACGGGTTCATTCCTTTTTAACTTAAAGCCCGTTCATGAGCCGACCCCTCCTTCTTCGTCTTCCTCCCTCCAAGACTCGTCGTCCTCATCTTCATTCTCTCCAAAACCAAGAATTTAGCCCAAGATCATTCTCCCATCACCTCTCCACCTCAAATCACTCCTTGGGAAAAGAGCTTTTCGCATCTTTCTCCCTTGATTGAAGCGGTTGGAGCGTGCCCTAGCTTCCACCGTTCTTCTCAAAATCGTGATTTCTCTCCGCCAAAATCCCTTTCCATCTTCTAATAACCCTCCTTCTCCTCACCCATTTGATCTTCCGAGTCTCCTTGCTTGCTCTTGTGGTGAGAATGGCCCCAAAGATGAAACTCCCTCAAAGAAGGAAATCAGTCCGTGAGCTGGAAGAAGGCGTCCGCAGGAAAAGGCAAGCTTCTCAGACCTCCTCTGCTCCCATTCCGGCTTCAGCGTCTGCACCAGGTCCCTCTCAGTCTGCTCGTAGCCCTAGCAAAATTCCTCTCTCTGACAGAAAGGTAGAAACCGGCAAGAATGTGGACTTTAGATTCTTTGAAAAAGAAGGTTTCTCCTTTGGGTCAAAGATCAAAAACCAAGGTTGGGGATTTTACTGTTCTCTCAAGGAAGTTACATATGTAGACTTGGTTAGAGAGTTTTATCTAAATCTGCACTATGGCAATGGAACAGTAACTTCTACTGTTAAGGGAATTGATATCTGCTTAGATCCTATTATTCTGGGAGAGATTCTGCATTTGCCCTGTGAGGGATATTCTAACATGGAACTCCCAGTGAAGGAAGAAGGGATCAATGTAATTTTAGGAGGAACTTACTCGGGAAGTCTAAATAAATTAGAAGCCAAAATCTTGTTAATTGAAATGAGAATTCTACATCAATTAGTGACAAAGCTTTTCTTCCCGAGAAGTGGTAGACATGACCTCCTTTCTGGCCGAGATATATGTATAATGTTTCATGTGATCACCCAAACCCCCTTAAACCTCCCTGCTTTAATGATTGAGGCCATGAGAGAAACACTGAATAGATCCAAGGCACATCTGCCTTTTGATATGGCCCTCACACTAGTATTCAGGAGGTTTGGAGTTAGCTTTGAGGGGGAGGCATCTGCTAGGCTTTCTCACGCTGACACCATCAACCAACACACTCTGCACCGCATGGGATTCACTAGGATTGATGGTGGTTGGATCAAGGGTACAGAAGAAAGAGCTGAGGAGAGAGCTGAGGACAGAATTGAGGACAGAGCTGAGGAAGAAGGTCCCTCATCACTTCTCCATGACTTCAAGGCAGCATCTTCAGACATCTAGTTTGTTTCAGATCCAGAGGCTGGCCCTTTAGAGTCCACCAGGAGGCACACACCAGTTCAGCAGCCAGACAGCAGAGCACCTCCCTAAGAGTTCAGATTGGCTGATGATCAGATTGAGCAGATTTCTCAGCGTGTGGCTTCCTTGCTTTCTCATCAGTGGAGCACTTCTGCGTTTGCACCAAGATCCACATCATTAGATGCATCTGATCAGACCTTGATCCCCCATATCTCCACTGTATTTCAGATGATCTCAGATCAGTCAGTTCGGATTCAGCAGCTCGAGGATTACATTGAGACTGACTGGGAGAGTACTTGACTTGCAGGGGCAAGTATTAGCTCTGGTCCATCCACAGCCACAGGAGTGCACTATTGAGGTCACAGACCTAACTGCGGAGGCTGGCAGACTCAGAGGTGTATTGGAAGGTGGATTTGATTTCTTGAGGAGAGAGATCAGAGGCTCTAGTGAGCATGCATCTACACAGTTCACTGCACTGCTTCAGTCTGTTTCGAGAGCTCTGAACGTTCTTGATTCCATCAGGCTCTCTCTTGCAGTCCAGTCTATGGCCTCTCAGCCTTCAGGATCATCTCGCCCACCTACTCATGCCAGCACCTCCACTCGTGGCAGAGGCAGACGGGGTAGAGGACGAGCTCTTGGTCGTGATTCATCATCTCCCCACCCCATCTCTGATACATCTGATTCTGATCCATCTAGTCATGAGCTCCACTAGATCCTTGTAGCTAGCCTTGTCTGTTGTTCTTTCTAGGATCTATCTTTTGGGCCATGTAATGATATTAACTGGTTGACTTTTATATTATGGAATATGTATTGGAACAACTATGGTACCAATCACCTTTTGATTATATATCTACTCTTTGACTTTTAATGTATGTTGCTATTTCATATCTATGGTACTCAATGGCATATTTTGTTTTATGATTGCTGTATTCAGAGGGAGTAAACATTAATGTCAGTAAAATTAATTATTAGCACAAGAAGTTTGAAGAAATAAAAAGAGAGAGAGAAAATGTATTCAAAAAAAGAGAGGGAGTTAACAATGTTTGATGATGTTAAAAAGGGGGAGAAATTAAAGAAAAATATCAAAAGCAAGATTGATAAAAGACTTAAAAATAAAGTGAGTGGATTGGGAGAAATTAAAGAAAAGTATCAAACTTTAAAATTAATTCTTAGACATGCTCTGATACACTTAAAATTTGACATGCTCTGATATACTTTAAAATTAATTCTTAGACATGCATTGATACACTTAATTTTTAAACATGCTCTGATACCAAAATTAAATAATTAAATGAGAATGAGCGAATTTTCAAGATGTTAAGAAAATTGAAAAACAAGCAAATGAGATATTTTCAAACACGCAATTTTCAAATCCTAAGGTAAATTCTGCTTTGCTCTGATAACAAAAACAAATTTTCTGCTCTGATACCAAAATCACATAATCAAATGAGCAAATTTTCAAATCATTAAGCAATAGGCAAATTATTTATGCAAATGGGCACATGTATCACATGCCAAAAGAATCAATCTTCTTTTCAAGCAAATGCACTTATAAGTTGATAGTAAATTTCCTATTTATCTTCAAACTACCTATAATGCATTTCATTCCTTGAAATTCATGCTCATTGATTCATATATATGCTTTTGTTCAAGTGTTTTGTCATCATCAAAAAGGGGGAGATTGTTGCTCCTTAGATTGATTTGGATGATTACAAAGCAGTTGAAGGAGTACTAATGATTTTCACTTGAAAAAGACTTATTGCTTTTCAGGGGCAAAATTATAATTTTACCATAACTCTGATTTGAAAGCATCAAATGATAGAACAAAAGATTTGTGATCCATTGGTGAAAATTTCATTGTTTTTGGACTTGTATTTTGAAAGATATGCATGTTTGAAATTCATGACTCGACCCATGAGTCAACTCATGACAATGAGCTGTTTGGCACGCAGATTTTTTGACTTGGCACAACCTGTGAGTCGACCCCCAAGGCATGAGTCGACCCATGAGTCGACCCCTGCTGTTTTTAGACCAAAAATCACAGAACCTTGTCTTCTGGTTGTTTTCTGTTGTTCTTCCACAGAGGTCGACCCATGAGTCAACCCCCAGGCATGAGTCGATCCATGAGTCGACCCCTGTGACGGGATTTTTCCGCAACGGCTAGTTTTTAACCCGTTTTAAGTACTTTTAATGCTCATTTAATGTGGTCTAACGGCTCTTTTTCAGCCTAGAATGTTTTCCACTATTTCTTAAAGCTATAAAAGGGACAAAAAGGTGGAAATCAAACAAGAAGAAAAGAAAACAAGAATCAAGAAGAGAGATTTTGAAAAAGGGATTTCAAGCAAACTTTTCAGCTCTAAGCAAAAGCTCACTCAAAGTATTCAAGAAGCCTTTGATCCAAGCTCACCAACTCCTCAAGTGCACATTCTAGTCTCCAACCACCTTGAGGAAATCAAAAAGGGTCTTCTTCTTCTTGAGTAAAGAGTATTTAAAGTCTCATACGCTCATTAAAGGAGCTTTTTTGTGCTATTCATTGTTATACTTTGTTTGTGTTATTGTTTTTGTTTTGGAAGGATTCCAAAACAAGGGAAGGTTGATCCGAACCTTGAATCGGAGTGTATTGGGTTGGCTTGTACCCGAAAAACAAGTGGACTAGCTTGGGATAGCTAGAGTCGAAGTTTCCGACGTTTGTATTCGGGTTGAATACAAGATTAGTGGATTGGAATTCTCAAGTAGGAGCTTGGGGAGTGGATGTAGGTGCAAGGTTGGCACCGAACCACTATAAATCCTTTTGTTTATGGTGTGTCTAATTGCTCTTCTTTAACTCTTCATTATTCTCTTGCATTCTATCTTTTAGCCATTAGCCTTGAATTAATTTTACTCTTCCTATTTATTTAGCTTTTGTCAAACATTTTTCATAAGTCATAAGTCAAGCTTAAAATTTTTAGAAACCCAATTCACCCCCTCCCTCTTGGGTTGCATAGCTGGGCAACAACCCTTCATCACATCACCCTTAGATTAAGCCATGTAGGCCAATCCATGAAGCACAGTAAGGGGACAACCGACGTTCGACACATGGCAAGCCTCGACAAGTCTGGAGATAATATTTGAATCTCTTCTTCAAATCATTCTGTAGCAACACCTCGAGTCACCCATCCCTCATAAATGAGGTGGGACTTGTGAAGTAGCACATTGATGAAGTTCCAAGATTTTCTCCATCGAATGCTGTAGATTAAATGCTCCAAAGAGAAAGTCAGATCGGCAATCGAAGACAAGACTTAAGATTGACTGCTTCCTTCGTTCAAAGTAGTGAAACCACTTCAGACTTGAAAGTGGGGGGGAAGTATTATGAGGATTATCTACCATCCTACTCAACCTTCCTCTTCTCAAACTATGACCAAACACTCACTGATGACTCAACAACACTCCCTTGGGCATCAGAAAGAGAAGGCTATGAAACCGAGGTGAATCACTACAACAGATAGGGCCTATTGTGGTGCACCTAATTTGCCACAATAAGATGAAAAATTTCCACAATAGGTCTGTTGTGGTGTTCAAAATGGTGCCAAATGAGCTCATGCCACCATTAGTATTTATGACAAAAGTATAGATCAATTATGGCGCATGCTATTCACCAAAATAGGTAGGCTATAGTGGCCGTGTCATTCGCCAGAATAGGTAAGCTATTGTGGTGCTATGCTTCGTCAAAAAAAGATATTTTTGTGCACTTGCTTCACCAATATAGAGTTAAACAATAGTGAATTCTTCACCTATTATGGCATATTTGATTTGCCCAAAAAGGCTATTTTGGCAAACAAGGCTCACCAAAATAACTTATTTTGGTGAATTTAAGGTGCCACAATAGAGGTTTCCTTTTTTTTAAAAAAATTTCTGCATAATTCATAACTCCTCATGACAAAACTACCAAAATAAACCACCAAATGCATCCATTTAATTGAACAATTCATTTCATTCCAAAAACTACTAGGCATCTATTGTTAATACAAATTACCAAAAGTAATTTTCTTCCAAAAACTACTATGCATCCCTTGTTAATACAAGTATCAAATACAAATTTTCTTCCAAAAACTATCAAACACAAGTTACTAAAAGTAAGCAAACTAACTAATAGATCCAAAAGTCTTTTAGGGTGTGTTGTCCAAAAACTAGCCAAATCCATGCACGATTGTGCAGCAAGGAAAGCATCAATCATATTTGCAATCAATAAAACATAAACATAAGATAGATGAATTATCCAACAAGTTCAACGCATATTTTATGTAAAGGGACAAATGAAGTAAACAGAGTCAATGGTGGTGCTAGAAATATGGCTCAAGCTTGGGGTCTCATATTTGGGAAAGAGATGTCGTATATGTATAGGCTCTACAAGAAACACGAATGCAAAGTTGCAAGTATTATCATTCTAGCAAAGATTCAACAAAATTAAATTTCAAACAATCTTCATGAAAGTGGAAAAAGAAAACAAACTGAAAAAATCATTTGACGGCCAATGTCATTCACTTGGCTCGAAAACAATAAAAAGAAAAACTTATAATTCAATATCTTGTTTTACAAGTACTTCCCTAATTACAAAATATAAATTTAAAGCTCTTACCTTACCATTCTGACATTTCATGGCTCTTACCTTACCATTCTGACAAGTCGAAAATAATTTTTATATAACAATTGCACTAGCATACATACTCTTTTCTCCTTTCTCAAACATATTTGACAGACCATATTAGCTCATTATCGCTAGCCAAACTTTTGCATCAATCATGAATTTATATATCAAGTGATAAAAAGAAGGATCTCTTACTTAACTGGTTAATTGGATAGGCTATGCTAAGTACTGCTAATAATTCAAACAATAAGCTTGCTTCCAAGGACACAAGCCATGAGTCTATTATTAGCAGTGAGCTAGTAAAATCTAAGGATCCAAGCAATGAGCTGATAACCAAAATTGAAATCATAAATAGTAATGTGCCACCAGCACCTAAGCATCCAAGCAATCAACTGATAAGCAAAATTGAAATCATAAATAGTAAGGTGCCACCATCACTTAAGCATCCAAGCAATGAGCTGATAAGCAAAATAGAACATCCAAGCAAAACTGATATCATAAACACAGTGGAGCCAGGACTACTTAAGAATCCAAGCATTGAACTGATAAGCAATACTAAAATCATAAACTCTAAAGAGCCAGCACCACCTAAAGATCCAAGCAATGAACTTATAAGGGAAGGGGTCTGATTATATCTCATGATCCATGTAAGTAGTGGTTTCTATTACTCATTCTAATTGCTTTCCCTCATATTCATTATGCAATTTGTGCATTCATGTTTATTATGTAATGGAACAAGTTAGAACATACATACTTATTTGAAGAGTTCTGATTTCTGATATAAATGATTTTTCATGTCTTATTTTGCAGCTTTTGGACAATGCAAATATGATGCTTGATGAGACAAAGCAATGCAAAAAGACCTTACTAACCCTTGGTTATGAAGGTGGCTGGGTATCTGGCATGTAGGGCTGCTGACTGTCTGATATGTAGGACTACTGACTGTCCGACATGTAGGGCAGATGACTGTCAAGAATGTGGGGCTATTGGCTATCTATCCTATAAGGTTGTTGGCTGTCCTGACATATAAGGTTGTTGGCTATTAATCTGGTTTGCAAATTGCATCTCACAATCATCATCCAATCAAGTAGATGTCGAAGGACCTGCCCCTACACTCTGACCCAGGAACTATGCCATGAAAGCCTCAAACAAGTTCATATAGCTTTCCAAGTTGTTTTGATTGTTCAGTAGTTGCTCTTGCAATGTGGCCACCTATTTTTGCATCATATTCTACTGACCAATTGGAACATGAATATGCATTGTGTCTTGACCATCGGAGATTTGTAATAGGCTCCACACATCCATGAAAATATCCAGACCGTACCATTAATACATGTGCATATTCCTCATCTAGGTGCAAAGGCTCTTGACCTGGGGTGGTGGGTTGTGACTCTAAGTCGGCTAATTACACCTATATTTATGTAAGAATTAATTAAGTAATGTCAGTAAATAGATCTCTAATTTAGGTAGGTATGCACCAATTATATACGTAACAGTATAAGATAACTTGTGACTAATCGAATTAAAGGTGATAGTTAGTAAATTATAAGATTTATACTCACAAAGACCTCTCGTGATGCATTGTCATGATACCAAGATAGTGTTTTCATCGTGCCATGTGTATGTCTTCATACAAAACTCGATGGGGTCATCTCTCCAATTTCTCAATTCATCTGCATTCCAAAAAATAAAAAGCTATGTTATAGGCATACTTTGCTTTAGTTTGAAATTTTTATGCTATAATTAATGCTTGCAGCTTGCAAAAAGATTTATGATTTTGCTATAGCTCCATATTAATACCAGCTCATACTCCACTTGTGAGAATGGTTTTGTTCCCAGTCGTTTTTTTCATGACTTGCTTTGACTGACTCATAGAACAAGATTTGCTTCATTTCTGTATGTATTTCAAGTAAAACTAGATTGTTGGTCATCCTAAAAGGACTATACACAAACAGAGCATAATATCAAGCAAAATTATTTGACAACTTGCCACTCATCTTTTCCAAACTCCACCACTATTGCATGCCACTTAGCTATCGACATGTCATCTGGTATGTGGGCCTGTCTTTCCTTATTTATTTCATATTATTTATATATCATACGATGGATGAGGCTTTTTCAGTCTTTGTACTACTTCCTCATTTTGGAATCGCAATATTGCCGAAACTTCTCCTGTTTCTCTTCTAGAGTGTCTCGTTTCAACCTGCCAGCCTGCTCCAACAACTGAAACTTAGGAGGACTTTTATTGCTACATCTAAAATGCTTCTACAAGTATAAAAGAAACAAAACAATCAGTTGTATTTATAATTTTAGATCATAATACCTTTCATACAATAGGATCCCAAAACTTTCAATTCAGTAATATATAACCAATATTTTACTAAGCAAATCACATCAAATTAAATCTAGTTTGTTCTTCTACTTAGAACCAACCTTAAGGATCATTAATCAGTATTTCAATTACTACACGAAAAACTGTATAAATGAGCTATGAAAACAGCCTACTGATATACTAAACCATGCCATGATAGATTAGACACCAAATATGATACATATTAATGGGAACCACTATATATGATAAACTAAAATAGAATCATTAAATTGATGCCTTCAGTATTCATGTGAACCAAAGAATGCCATGCCATGGAACCATCTATTAGAGATGATGTATTGCAAGAAATACAACAATGAGTCCATTTTTCTTTTTCTTTTACCTTCGGGAGGTTCTTATCTATTTTATGAGAGCTTTGAAAAGTTCATTTAAGTCCTTTGTGCCTTCCTGAGAATTTTGTATGTATATTTTCATGCCTTGCAGATGAAGATTTTTTACAAGAGGAGAATTCTAAAAAGTCTAAACTATGTAGCTTTAAAAATGTTCATCTAAGTAGAGATTTATTACAAGAGAAAAAACTTTAGAACTCTAAACTATGTGAACTTTGAAATATTTATCTAAGTACTTTATGTCTTTCAGGAAGTTTTGTGAGTGCATTTGGATAGACTTTGTCAAGTTTGAGTGCAAAGTTAAGCATGCTAGTATTGATTATAGGACTTAACTATAGGTTAGTCCCTTCTTTGATTATAAAATCTTTTGTGTTTTTGCATGTTACCTCCATCAAATGTCTAAAGGGGACATGATCATATGACCAAAAAATGTATAGGTGAAAACCCTCTATGTTCTGTGTCTGAACATGTGGCAAATTTGCCATTTGCAATCTCATTTCTTTGCTAGGAGAGCATCCAAGCCGTAGAAAATGCACACACTCTTTATGAAACATTAATCTAAGGACACTAAATGATTAAAAAGGTGCTGCCAAACAACTATACATGTGCTACTTTCTCATGAGCCTCCAACAAAGGCTCTTCCTTTAGTTTAACTGTTTAGGTAGTAACTCCTATTTGATACCCAATTCTAAAGAACCAATTAAGTTGGTCCCTAAATGATTGCTCTACCTCAACAACAATGGAACTCACTGCCCTGTTTTAATAAATCAATCCTTTACCTGAATTTGTTCCCACACAAGATGTTGGAGTCCTTTAAATGCATCTTCCCATTCATCAATTGATCATTTGATGATATCTCTGACCACCCATCTAATGAAATTGCATAAATCTGTTGAATGCTCTCCAACAGGTGCACCAAATCCTCCACAAGGTATATGAACCACCAACAGCTCAGTACCATTCTTTGTCAAATGAGAGATATTGTGTGCTTTGTACTTTCCTCTTTTTTTGTTTTTCTGTCAAATAGTTGTCAAAACAAATCATTGTTCATTATGAAATTAACAAACAAGGTATGCCACGTATAATGCATAATATGTGTCAATAATATTACCTGAGTTGTAGAGCCTTAACCTGCAACTACTAGATCAGTTATTGGTGGTTGTATATGTTCTTCTTGATTGCTAAAAGGATAGTTGGCAGCTGCTGGCATAGGATGCATTGGTACCTCTGGCTCATCTTGTAAGTGAAGTGTTGGGTGTGGTGCTCTTTTTTTTGTTCTCTTCTGACTAGAAGACATCCCTGCATTTAGGTACAAAATTTATTATGATTAACATCAATATAAATTCAAAAGCCATCATATAAGTCCATACATAACAAAAACTTTAAAATAAGACACCAAATTATAATAACAACAAGAAACTTAATAACCTTAAGGTATTATTATTTCTTATATTTATCATATACATTAAGGTATTAATCAACTATATAGGTTCTTACGGTCACCAATTTTCAACCATCCTCAGATGTATCAGTTTCAAGCTTACTTTCACTAGATTCACCCACCACACCGATATTTAAATCTTCATCATCATCAATGAAATCATCATCAAATATTGACCGATTACTCAAATGACCTTCAATCTCCCCGAGCAAGTGAAATAGGAAGCTCCTTTGCCCCTATGTCATCCTTATTTAATGGGATGATACTGTCATCTAGATCAAGTGGCGTATCCATGTGTGCATACCCATCTCGATCTTCCTCTTGATATGGTTCATCATCATTTGGTAGTAATCCATCATTAGAGTCATTATTCAATGCAGGGATGTTGACTACATCCTTAGGATATGTTTTCATCACTATGGCCCAATTACTATCATGAGGATCAGGAATATAAAAAACCTGTTCTACTTGGTTTGCTAATATAAATGGTTCACTGATTTATAGACGCCTAGCCAAGTTAACACTTGTAATCCCATATCTATCAACCTTGTAACCAACACCAAGGCACCTTACATCATACCATGCACACTTGAATAAATACAATAATTTCGACTCTATGTAGGATAATTCCCATATCTCTTCAACGAAGCCATAGTACTCTTTATCGGAAAAGCTATTATCTCCGAAACAAAGAACACCAGAACTTTGTGTGCCCATAGTTTTATCTCATGAAGAAGTATGGAATCTATATCTATTAATGTTGAAACTTTAATATAGTCTGTAGGTGAAATTCGGACCAGCAGCCAAGTAAAACAAATTGTCTTCAACATTTGCTTGATGATATAAATCAAGCACCAGAGAACCAAATCAACTGTCAAATATGTTTAAATGTTTGCTTAAATCAACATATATATTATGCATATTTATATGCATATCAAATTACCTTGTTTTGGAACCAATTCAGAAATTCCTCATTGTATCTCCTTAAGAAAGCACTATTGTTTCTCAATGAAATGCTTCTTTTGTATTCCCTACAAATGTAGTTACCAAAACTTAAGCATTTCATTATTGTTCAAATGTGCATGAATCTAGAAGAGAAAATTTAAGATACTGAATAAAAGTATTCACTGATTGAGTGTTGTTAAGGATATATAATTGGACCACATGCCATTGTTCGTGTGTTAAGCTTCCATTTGTGAATGCTCCAAATGACTTTCCCACAATAGGAAAGATTTTTGATATGTCATTAGAGACTTGTCCAGCATGAATGACACCATATCAAGAAGGATGGTTGAACTTAGTTTCAATATCATCCAAATACCTAGAGTAGAATGTTAAACATTCATCAGCTATATAAGCCTATGCAATTGAGCTCTCAAAATGCACCTTATTTCGTACAAACAACTTTAATGTTCTAAAATATCGCTTTATTGGGTACGTCCATCTGTACTGCACTGGCCTCACAACTTTGGCCTCCTCTGCTTGGTGTATTATTGATCAACCATGACATCAAAGAACGATGGGGGCAAAATCATCTCCATTTTGCAAAGCATCAAAACTACTTGATGTTGTAATTGGTCAAGATCACTAGATGTCAGATTCTTCGAGCACAAATCCCTAAAGAACCCACTTAATTCAATCAATGGTTCACAGACATCCTCAGGCAAAAAGCTTCTTGCTACAATGAGTAACAAACGTTGCATGAATATATGACAATCATGATTTTTCATGCAATGGATTTTACGCTCTTTGACATTCACACATCTACTCAACTTCGACACAAATCCATTGGGACTTTTTAGGCCTGACAATATTTTACACACTGCAGTCTACTTTGGGATGTTGTTTAGGCCTAATACCATGGCAACAAGATTATAACGACTGCTCAAGGTATCTCTTGATTTCTCATTCGTATTTATTATTATCCCAACAACATTATTACAAATATTTTTTTCAATATGTATCACATCTAAATTATGACGAATTGCCAAGACACTCCAATATTGTAATTTTAAAAGAATACTCTTTTTTCTCTAGTTATATAATGTGTTTGAATGGTTATATTTTGCCCTAACTGGCCTACCAATAGGATGTTGATTCATGTTGGCTAATTGATCTACTATACCAGTGCCAAACAATAGAATTGTGCCAAACAATAGAATTGACCAATATCTAATTTCAACTGTCCCATCAAAAGAGGCTTTTGCCTATGATATACCCTTTAAGTGCTGACTAGTCATCTCTTTATGATATATTGGACAAGCCATATAACCTTTAGTGGACCATCCCAACAAATCACCATAGACTGGGAAGTCATTTATCATCCATAGTATAGATGCATGCAAGGTAAAAGTAGCCTTTGCATGTGCATCATAAGTTTGGACCCCTTCAACCCATAAATCATTTAAGTCTTTAATCAATGGCTTTAGAAACTCATCAATCCCCATACCTAGGCTATATGGACCTAGAATAAGCAACGATAATAGCAAATAAGGCTGTTTCATACATAGCCATGGAGGCAAATTATATGGCACCAAGACCACTGGCCATATACTATGTTGGGAACTCATTAAACCAAAAGGTTGGAAATCATGCATTGCCAAACCCAATTGAATATTACATGGGTCACTAGCAAATTCTAGATATTGACTATCAAGCAAATTTCAAGCAGACGTGTTTGCAAGATGCCTCATAACTCCATCATAAATCCTTTTCTCATGATGCCATCTCATCATGAGTTCTGCAACTTGTGAAGATGTAAAAAGTCTCTACAACCTCAGCCGGATAGGAAAATTCCTAAGCACCTTATGTGGAATGTTTTTCCTCCCAGGTGATTGATTCGATACTTTCCATCTACACAACCGACAAAGTGGACATCATTGTGCATAGCAAGATTATCCAAATATAGCACACAGTTGTTCTTACATACACCATACTTTTCATATGTTAATCCTAAATCTGCCACATACTTTTGACAACTGTAAAAAAAAAAATTGAAATTGTTGCTTTTCCATCCAAAATTATATCCCTCAACAACTGAAGAAGGGCATCAAATGAAGTATTACTCCACTGATGAAATATTTTTAAATGTAGAAGCTTTATAATAACACACAATTTTGACATTTTACAATCGAAGTGTAACTTTCATCTAGCATCCCTCAATAACTTCGCAAAGAGAGATTGCATACCAACATCATAGTTCACATCAGCATCTTCATTTGACTCAACAACTGGATCACTTCCTAGCATGTCCAACCCTGCTTGTACATCATTTACTAATCCAACCATGTCATCGGGATTAGATATTTTAGTTGGATCAATACCTTCTTATCACTATCACTTTCTGGGATTTCACCATGTTTGTACCACGTCGTATAATCCTACCACATCCCATACCTCAACAAATGAAAACTAATTTATTTTCTATCCAAATACTTCATATTACTATGCCGGATACATGGGCACAATATTCTCCCAGCATCCGTAGAGTGCGTAAATGTAAAGTCCAGAAAAGACTCCATTCCTATCTCATACTCTACACTTGATTTATCAATTAGATGCATCCATATTTTATTAAGAGCCATTTACCTAAATATTTAGAATGAAAAATTAGTTCAAAAAAGATAATTAAAGAAAATTAAACTATCCATATAAATTTAATTTATTACTAATATAAAATTTTGGCATAGCAAAATGAAGTGGACAATTTAACGATATTCACTATGCTGTTATTATTAGATACCATTTACCAAAAATGGAGTAGAAAAAAGATTCAGACACATTCTCCCAAAAGTGGCACAAGCAACATGAACAAAAAATGAGGTAGCGTACAACTATATTTATTCATATAATATAGTTTAGATAGTAATATGTTATTTAGCACAAGAATGCATGTCAAAATTCAATTAATTGACATATGAACAATTAACTTAACTAGACAATTAACTTCCATGTCAAACATCAAACTTCAAGAATGCATGGCCTTAGTATTCCAGGTTGTTCTAAATTCTAACCATTAACTGACATATGAACTTCATAAATCAATATAAAACTTAAAACTAAATAGTTTACACCTTTTTCTTCTACTTCTACTACAACCACAACCACAACCATACTCAATTCAAGAAACGACAACCATTAAAACTACTCAATCCATGTTGATTTCTTCCCATGTCATATGCAGGACTCTTTATAAGGCATATATATAAAAATATATATAGTGTGGAAAACAAACAGCATCCTAGGTAATACACAGTTAGGTGTTTTGGTTAAATGAGAAATGAAGTTTATATTAGAACACTAGTTAATTAGTGTAATACAAAGTGCAAGCAGCTGCTTAAAAAGTGACATACTCACATAGAATTCTCAATGCACATACTAAACATACATATATATATATATATATTTAGCCCACCGAAACATAAAGAGGTTGGTGGGAACCACTTTCTTTATTTAGTTTGTGGCTAAGACTTAAAGTTGGACTAAAATATATAGTTGAAGGAGATTAATTTCTTCATATACACAAGGTCTGTATATGAGGATGATTTTAAGAGTATTAGCTAACAGTAAATAAACATCCATAACTATCACATGGAAAAAAAAAATCCTATAATTAACCCAATTGGTGTGGTTCAATCATACAGAAAAAAAGCAAATAGTGCACACACCACATGAACATACACTTATTGCTATTCCCAAGATAAATAACACCATAAACACCATAACTTACATATATAAACCAAATCAAAAACTTAGCCTGATCTATAAATCAAACACAAAAACCATAAAAAATAACAACCCACTAGGATTCAAAGCCCAACAAAGAGATCCATATTAGAAAAAGAGGTCAAACAGAAAATAAAGATTGGGCTTCCTCTCTTAACTGTCTAAGAGTTAAGAGAGCAAGAGGAGTTTCAAGAATAGAGTTACCTTTGAACAACAAAATCACAAAGATGCTCGAAAAGAAAATGGTATGTGTATGGCATTGGAGGATTGTGCTTAGAGGCTGAGGGCGAAGAGGGCACCCACGATGATGTGCAGGATTTTTTTTTTCATGGGATCCATGGACGTGCAATAGGGTTTTTAGGGTTTTTTTCCATGGGAGAAGGGAGAATGCGACGAGGTGCGTGATAGAGAAGGGAGGGAATGTTTTTTTTTTTTTTTTTTTTTTTTTTTTTTTTTTTTTTTTATGAGAGAAGTGAGAATATGAGGAGGCACGTGAGGCGCGCGAGAGAAGGATGGAAAAATTAATTTTGCCGTATTTTTTACCCTACTATGGTGTTTTCGTATATTTATTTTGACGAATAAAAAATTATTGTAATAGATGAGAATCTTATTTTGACGATTGGTATAACACACCACCGTAGACTCTTCTATAATGATGATTGTACATACGCCACTAAAAACCTATCATAATAATCTGATTCTATTATAGTGAATCAACTTTATGTCATCGATTTCTGTCCGACTACAGGCTCGGACAGTTATTGATCCCAGGATCGAAATTTTATAGATGATAAAAAATAAAATTTTATAACTAACGGGAAGAACAAACCCCTAAAGTCTCAAACGATTTTTTTAAAATATAGATATATGAATTAATATCATGTAATTAACGCTCATAACCTACTATCTACGTTCCTAATTAACGTGGACATTGATTTTCTACCGTCATTTTTGAATTTGAAGGATAACGATCGACTACTCTGCCTATATAAAGAGGGTAGAGGGGATCTTTAAATAAGTTCTACTCTCGAAAAAAATCAACCCACTCTTATTTTCTCTTTTCTTTACTATTTTTAAAGTCCAATTGATTTAAGTATTGAAGGATCTCTCATCAAAGAATCTCCGATAAGAATGGATTTGCTTTGTAATTTTTTAAAAAATTTAATCCTTAAATTGAGACCTATCTCCTAGATCAGAAGACTTCGATCATCAATTCCACACTTCGGACCGAAGTCCTGTAGCAACACCCTCAACCCATCCGAAGACTCACCTCCTTTAATTTGTTTTTCCTTTTTTTTTTAAATAGCGGTAAGTTGGATGTGTTGGAATTCGTTTGGATCGGATGGTTTTGGAGGCAATCAGATTCCAAAACGAGTATTTGGAATGCAGTCACACCCTTCTCCATATAACGGGAGCTCAAAGGATAACGAGAGAGATATGAGTCGTTGGATCAAGATAGTTCGGTGTATGATCTCTACTCTTTAATCACCGCAGGCCCAAATCTCACGTGTATCTCTACCTACGTCCTGAAGGTAGAGGACCTTTTAGGTACCTGGAGGGAAGACCACAGCGGAACCAAGGTAGCGGTGCGATGCGATCCGATCACCTTCCGACTCGTGCAGTGCGCGACTTGCGAGTTGTAATCGACCGGCGTACTTGCTCCAATCTACGCTCCAGCTAAAAGAGGAGGTAATTCGTCACCAGTGACCGGATCCGTTCCCAAACGGATTAACAAGCCCCTAATCGCAACGCATTAATGAGTATGAGAACAAAGAAGTCTTTTCACGACCTACATTTCGTCAAATTATCTCCCTGGTATCATCGTAAATATTAACAATTCTCAGGGCATTAATCTCAAGTCCAGGAGATTTGGCACGCCATGAATGCTTCCAAACACCAACGGTCGACTCGGAGTTTTGTAAATGACGAAAACAACCCTTTCAAATTTCACCAGAAAAACAATGCTTTCAAAAAATATCAAGCAGGTCTAAAACAGATAAAAAATTAACTTTCCATCTCATCCCAAAATTATTTGGACTAAAATTAGATGAGATACAGATCAAATATCAGTATATCCATATTTATTTTTATTTTATTTGATAAATATAAATATAAATATTGATATTAGTTAGATGTAAAAATGTATAATTATATTTATTTTAAAATAAATATAAATAAATTACTAAAATATGGATTTAAATAAATATAAATTAGATAATTAAATTTTATAATTATAAAATAAAAAATATTATTAAATTAATGATAAATTAATTAATAATATATTAATATGATTATATATTTTTTTAAAAATTTATAAGCAATATAAAAACTGAATATGACCATAAATAAAATTAGATATCCAGATATAAATCAGTTGGTTGTGTATTTATATTCATATATTTTTTTTTGATAGATATAGATATCTATATAAATATTAGTTGGATGCTTAAATTTTTATGGATATCTGGATAGATCTGAATATGAAAATAGATCCCGAAAATATTTATTCCACTTTCATCTCTAAAAATTACTTAAATTAGTGGCAGTATCGTAAAAGTCATTAACGCTGGGTACATTATTGTCTTTGCCATCTCCAATATGTCACTAATCAGAACTACTCAGAAAAGTTCCCATCACTCGGAATCCAGGGAAATGTCGCTCTCAAATACATCATCACACGCCAAGCTTCTAGCTTTAATAGACGCGGGACGGAAAGAGAGCGCGAGAGGAAGAGAGCGACCGGTGAGTTGATCCAGGTTTTCCCATCTCTCTATTTGTTTCTCTTCCCTCTGTTTCTGTATCATCTTTTTGGTTTCTTTGAGAAGCTTCTCTCTTCCTCTTCTTCTCGCCTCTTGATCTCTCGCTGCCGAGGTTTGGGGACGAGAAGAAAGAGATGAGGAGCTCCCTAGAAGCCTCGGAAGTGTCCGGATTGGCGCTTGGAGCGTTTTCCGATTGGTGGATGGAGATCAATGAGTCGCCGCAGTGGCAGGATGGGGTGTTCTACTTTCTCTGCGCCGCCTATGCCCTCGTCTCCGCCGTCGCGCTGGTCTAATATCTCTCTATCTATCTCTCTCTCTCTATCTATCTATCTATTTATGCGTTGTGATGCGATTCTTTGCTGTCATTGTGGCTTGGTCTGTTTCTTGATCAGAAATTTAAGGGATTGGAAAGAGCTTGCCTTTTATCTCCCATCTTCTTAGTTATGAGGGGTTAACCCACTGTTAATTCACTGTTAACATGACAAATTAGTGATCTGTGATGCTGATATACATATTGTCGAACTGCTTTGTTTTGTTGGGGAGAGAAGGAAGTTCTGTTGAATCCACTCAACGGTCTGATTATTTTGTGTGTATGTTTTTGTACAACGACTATGTCTTTCAAGTTTCGACTGTCATAGTCGTCTATTAGTGTATGATTGATGAAAAGACTTACTGAAATTTTCTTTTATCTTCATTGGATATGCCTATACCATCTAAATCAACATCCAATCACCCAGTCCTCAATTGCTGCAACTGCGCTCAAGGATTGAATCCTTCTTATTTAAGGTAAAAACTGTGTTTTGGTCTTTGTATTCAAGGTTCCTGGCTCTTTCAACTGAAAAGATGGAGTCCCAGCATCAATCCCAAATCATGTTTAATATTCTCAATATATCTGTCTGTCCTCTCATTTTGTGAGCCTACTTAACACATGCCGTAGTGTCTACTGATAAAGAGAGGAGTGAAACCGGCCATTTGATTGATTAGTTTAACATTTTAGAGAAAAAGTGGGATGAAATAGTTTGGTCTGCATTTTTTTTATTATAGTTGGTGGTTGTGCTAGTAGAGGAAGCTATCTAGGAGAGATTAGCAGCTTGAGAAATAGATGTGAAAATCTGCTTGGGGTTGTATAAATCATCACCTCTGTAGTTGGTATTCCCTATGACCTACCTGCATATTGTGGAAATGATGAAGTCAATGAAATCTGAAATGATGGACCTTGGTTGCTTGAAGAAAATTTAAAAGATTTATTCATATTTAATAATGTGGATACCAAGAGTGTTAAAGAGGATGATACAGCGGTGGTTGCCTTGTCTCATTAATACAATTCAGTTTATATGAAGCTTCTGTACATTGTAGAGCTGTAGGCAAGTTTAACATCACAAAGAATGCGAAATATCTGTGCAAACTCTTGTTTCTCTATTACATGAAACAATATCTAAAATATAACAAATATAATCTTTCTCTTAATCTAAAGAGTTTTGGGGGCCAAGTTTCTTTCGAATATGAAATGAATTAAGAAGCAAATCAAAGACTCAAGATTTGATAAATTGCAGGTCCTAAAAATACTTCTGTTGTTGTGGGATATTTTATATTATTATGCATTTACAAGTTCTGATACCTTTATGTTTGTCTTAGTCTGATTTTATTTTGTCCATTTGAGTGTTTAGTTCAATTACTTATTTGTTTTGGATGCATATTCTCTTAATGCTATGGAAAAGCTTGCTTTTTTTTTTTTGCTGAATTTGTTTTGGGTGGAATATTGGATTTATGACCTCTTTACTGCTTTGTAGATACAACTTATCCGAATACAGCTGCGAGTGCCTGAATTTGGTTGGACAACTCAGAAGGTTTTCCATTTTATGAATGTCATCGTAAATGGAGGTGATTTTGGCTTCTTGATCCCTCTTTCTCTTCCTATGTGCCCCCTTCCTCTCCCTCCTTTTTTTTCCTTTCCAATGCAGTTACTAATTGTGGTTTCTGTTTCAGCACGTGCGGTTGTGTTTGGATTTCACTCACAAGTTTTTCTTTTCAAACCTAAAGTAAGTATGTGGCCTCCAAGTTTGTCTCACTGCTGACAATTTACCGGTAATCATTTCATGAAGTTTGGTTGAAGACAAGGAATATCTTTACTCACAAAAGGAGCCAAATTTACTACAGTAGAAGTTGAAATATATGTGCATGCGTGTGTGTCTATATATTCATATATTGATGGTTAGTTTAAATAATATGATACAGTGCCCATTTTTGATTGCTTGATGCATAGGCTAGATGTCTCTAAATCCTAATCAAGGAAGGGTGCTATTGTATCAATTTATATGAAGGGTGCTAAGGTTGTGACTGGTGGTGCATCATGGACAGCATCTTTTGACTCTTCCTGAGTAGCTTCAAAACTAATGGGCTCTTCAATCACAATCTCTTCCCAATTTGATATAATATCTACATGATTAGGCTTCCATCCAGATTATCTTCTGGATTCTATGGCATCTTGAGCTGATCAAACTTGTCATGTTGAGAAATTTTTTCTAAACTTGATCCAGCCTATAATTGATCAGGCTCCTAGTGCTTCAAATATTCATCTTTGAACTAGTCTTGCACTTCATTAGGATATTTCGGAAGTTTGGAATCAGAAAACACCATTCAGGCAAATTTTGTTTGAGAATACTTTGATGTCTCCCCTTGCTAGATCGAGTGGTTTACACAAGAATATTCTATGTTTTCTTCAGCATCTTAGATATGAAGATAACCCTCTCTACTCATTGTAGATTTGAGAATCCATATCACCTTCTTAGATTTCAAAATCCACCTTCTTCTTGCAATCTCATTGTCAGAAATATCTATTTGCATCATTTCTAACTCTTTGAAGATATATGACAAATCTTGTCCTATTGAGTATGATGTGACCATAGACTTCCAAACTGGATAGTGGGTGTTTAATCTATGGAGTGGATAAATAGTAGCAAAAACAACCATGTTGATTTTGGTGAAGTCAGTTATCACCATTCAAATATGGAATCATAGTAGAATTCACATGTTTGCACTTGCATAATGAATTATAGAAGCTCTACTATCATGTCAAACAATAACCATCAAAACCTCCAACAATCAAGTTGCTACTCTAAAAATTGTGCTCTAAATAAATCCAGTAGAACCTACACATTGCTTGACCTCATTTTGATACCATGTAGAAAATCTACACACTATCTGATAGTATGTAGAATGGCATGATCACTTTGGAAAATGATCAGCCAACCCAGGATCACCGCGAATAATCACTAGAATTTCATCAATATGCAAGAAGAATAAAACTTGTGAATAATAAATTTGGAGAGAGAAATAAAATATGTTTTATTAGAAAAACTCAAATAAAGAGCTACTACACGTGGCTTCCATTGTCTTCTCAGACACATCAGCTCTCTTTCCTCTCCATTCAAGGCCCAAGACAACTGCCTACAACTAAAGGATACCTTTCTCTTCAACATGACGTTTACAAGGACACACTTTTGGATGTTGAGGCTGGCTATAGTTTAACAAAATAAATAAACTATCAAAAATCTAGGACTCAATCCTTTTTTTAAGTAGAAAGGCTAGTCTAGTTGAACCAGGCAACCAACCACAATCCCAATATAGTTAGGAAAAACAGCAGTGCCGCTAACAACCATCCTAGTTAATGCTTCAACTTGATAAATTGTGCTTCTATCTGATATATCCATTATTGTTACCTCAATGGAGTTATATCTGAAGGTTTAATGGAGAGTTCCTTAGGGATCCATAAGGCACTGTAAGTTTGAGGGTTATGTTGTCTGTGTAGGAACCAGATCTAGGATTTCAGGGTTAGATCTTGAAACTTTTTCAAGATCATACAGCGGAAGACTAAAATAAATTAAAATTTATTTTCTAAAACCAGAGAATCCCTAGATCTAAGATCCTATTACATGATTATTACATAGCATTAAATCAGAAATTAAAATATATAAATATAGCATGAACTACATGTTGATCATATCAACATATTTCTATACCACATCTAATGTATGTATTAAACAATAGATCAGATCTATTACCTTGCAAGTTAGATGCTCTAACCTCGCTGATCCGGGCTTAAGGATGATGTTGCAAGCCGCACACGCGTCCGGCCTCTAGGAGTCGTCCACACGAGCCCACGAATCTCGATCAGAAGTCCTGCTTCAGGAAATCAGCACAGTATGCTAGTACTGCGCTGATCCTTCTTTGATGGTTGATCAGGTGCCTCCTTCTTCTTGATTTGGACTCTTCCAAAGATGGAAAGTAGAAGGAGGAGTTTCAGATCTGAGACGCTCTCAGAAAACTCAAGATGGAGGGAGGAAAGATATGAAAACAAAAACCCTAGAAGAAGACCCTCTTCTTCTTCACGTTTTTCTCTTTAGACACCCAAACTTGCGTCTTTTATATCTCCACGACCCAAAGGTATTTCTCTCTGATTTTTGGATGGCACAAAGGTCTCTCAAATCTCTGACTTCCCCTAAAATTTCACGAAGAAACTCGTCTTATATAGAGAGATATGATAGAGTCCTTGTCTAGGTCAAACACCTAGTCAAGGCTTATCCAAACATGGCAAGTTAAGGGACGCCCAACTCTTGAGCACCTCCTTCATATTTTCGTGCATGGATCACCAGAAAAGGGTGCACAATGTATACCCTAAAAGCCACGAAAATTCCAAAAAAAAATTTGGATAAATTCGGTGCAAAATTGAAAGAGTTTTGGATTTCTAAAACTCTATCTCATAGAATTCGAAATCCAAACTTATTCCTTTTAGATTTGATCCAAACCACCTTCCATGTAAGAAAGAAGAGAGGAGACCTTTTGTGAACGTGGGAGAGATCTGGGAGAGGGCTTTTGTCGCACAAAATAAGTGGAGATTGGCGTTGAATAAGAGAGAGGGCGTGGAGAAGGTTTATGTGGCGCAAGGTGGAATCCTAGTCTTACTAGGATTCTGTCTTATGACTTGTTCTAATTTGGTTTCCCAAACCAAATCAAATTAATATTAGATCAACCCAATTAAAATAGGTCTTAACCCAATTAAGAACCTAATTTAATCAGATTAAATTAGATTTAAATATGATTTAATTTTCTAATCAAATTAGAAATTAGATTGACCCAAGTCCTAGTTGAACTAGGACTAGTTTTTTCTTGCACTTGGCTTATCCAATAAACCAATTGGACTTGATCCAATCGAGCTCAAACCAAATCTAATTAAATCATATTTAATTAGACTTAATCTCAGCCCATTGGCTTAATCAAATTAAGCCAATTAGCAATCAAATTGCTAATCGATCCTCCTGCAACACTTGTACTGGGTTAAATGTCAATCGTATTGATCATGTAACCCTAGAACGATTCTTAATCGTTGATCAACCATCCGATCGGATCATGAACTCTAATGTGTGTGACCTCATAGGTCCGAACCTAAGCCGGTAGCATAGGAACAAATTCCTATACCAATCGAAGTGACCATCTAGCAATGGTACCCGACGACCGGATAGGTCGAATGTGTAGAACAACATCCTTAGAACCCATGCGGATATAGTTTTCATATAATTCATCCTCTTGACCAAAATGATTATAGGACACCCCAAAGTTTAACTGTCAACTCTGATCAGGTTGTCCACATTGTATTTCAAAATATCAAATCCATCTGATGGATTACCCTGGCCAAGGTTTTGCTAAATTGAAATACAGCGACTCATTCTTCTCCAACTCTTGGAGTGGTCAATCCCATCTCGATCACACTCTGACTTTGCAAGTACTTGACTGTGCCCAGAAGCCTTCCGTCCCTGAATTAAAAATTCAGTTAGTCCAGTACCAAAGCACAGTGAGTTGCTTGCAAGTCACTGAGATGATCTCAGGTCTAAGGGACACTTATACCTATATCCCATCAGAGACATTCTCGACAGCAGAATGCTCTGGAGTTGGTCACGTTCAATGATGATGTACCCTTACATCTCACCTGTATGCCATACCAGTGTCTCCACACTCCTTGGTTAAGAGGACAACCAACCCATATGGCCTACAGCGACCTATGCTCGATAGAAGCTGTCGTCCTTATTAACAGCTTATCATTTGGTCGTGAACAATTTTAAAGACTAATCGATAAATCCTCTCTTTATCGAACTTAAATAGTCCTAAGGACTTCATCGTAACAACGGAGTTCATTAGAAGATGAAAGCTTATGATAAAGATGCCAAATATATTTTATTTATTAACAAATCAATTACAATACTTGGTTGCTCAACCGTCAACAGCTTGACGATTGGCTTTTTGGGACACATTTCCCAACAGTCTGGCTAATTCAAAAGAATCTTATCAATTCATTATCCAATTTCTCATCAAAAAACCTTCTAATATATGATCATGGTGAATTCAAGAGGGCTGATGCAGTACTAATACACATAGGTGTAGGTGGTATATAATCTGTTTAATTTTTATACACTGATACTCATTTACTTCATAATTGTCACATATTTTGAACAAATGTCACCTAAGATAAATGCATGCATTTGTACCTTTGTGCCTGATAGTGGATATGTTTCATTACTGCAATATCACGACACTAGCCTCTCAATTTTATTGCAAACTAATGGTAAATGCTTCATGATGTCAAAATTTAATAACTCCTTTATGGTAGTAGTAAGATATTTCCTACAATTTTGAAGTGAAAAATATGTAAGCAAATGGCAATGAACCTTTTATATATAGATATATTTTAAAATTGTTGAATCCCTACTTTGAAGTAGCAAGCATAATAAAATAGAATTCTGTTTAGTACACTTATGTTTATTAATAAACAATGCCTATATATTCTGAGGAAGAAACTCTAAATAAAACAAATTAGCTTTTCATCTTGATTTGACATCAGATGTCCACTCAACTTCAAACTACCATTAACTTTCCAACATCAAAAATTTTCTCCAATTTGTTTCTGTGGTTGCCACTGCCCACCTCCAGGCTCTTAGCAATTAGAAAAAAAAAAAAGACAAAACCTTATTTTCTGGAACATAGATGTCTTTAAAGAAAACTCAAAAAATCTTTTCTTCTTCTCATCCATTGTTCTAATGACTTTTTCAGTGATCATCCATTCAATAACATTTTCTCATATTAACAACTGTGATTTGCATTCTTCTAAATATTCAACCTAATGCTCTTATTTTTCCCCTTGTAAATTTGACTCACTGAAGTTTCTTACTAAATCTTAGTGTCAAAGTGTCTTATCTTCTTTACCATACTCCACTTGCTTTTTAAATCTTTCTATATTTTCATCCACCTTGCCATGCTCATGAGCTTTATAGCCTCATCTCATCTATTCTTTCTTTGCTTTATGAATCCCAGTTTCATCTTTGGTAGCCATCTGTTTGCAAAATCCTCCAAAATTTAGGTCATTCAAATCTCGTCATAACTTCCATCTTAGCTTTCCACTGTCAAAACATACTACTACCTGTCTACCACTACATCAATCCAACCCCCCTGCCCCCTTCCCTGGCATCTTTTGAACTTTCAACTTGGACCCTAATTTATTGGCATCGTAGTTGTACCATGCTCATATCACAGAATGGAAAGATGATGATCTTGAGGTTAATGTATAACTAGAAAGAAATATCTAAATTAAGGAATGTAAGGATGATTTGATCATGTAAGATACTGGCCATCATGAGTTCTGACAAGATGACAGGATACCTAAGCTAATCTATTAGGAAGTAATGAGAGACAGTTTTAGGAAATCTCTACCTATTTTTCAAATCTGCAGATTGTTGCTCCTCATAGGACTGGAGGTACCAAATATTTGCAATGAAGAAAGATTAGAACTTTAAGATATTTGCGCGACATTTTCTTTCCAAGTCAAGTTCTGCAAAAAGATATCATTAATGGCATGAGTTGAAACTAACCTATTATGAATCTGCATGATGGTTCAGTTGGCTCAGTCAAGTGCTGCAACATTGCTATTTCGTTTTTGTTAATCAGTGCAGAATGAATTCAGAGAAATAACTTTGTGATACATGGTTTCCTGTGTTAGGATATAAATGTGAAAAATTATTAGTTGCATGGACAGAGACTGTTCTCTTACATACAATGTGAAAGTAATTCTGGCTTAGCCGTGTCCAGGAACTGATGTAGTTACTCTTTTGTTGATCTGCAACTAATATTTACTTCAAATACAATAAATTTTATGGTTTCTAACAGGACATTCTAATGAAGTCACTGTTCAGTTTCTTTGTTTATCCATTTTTTAATTGGTGTCTCTTCATGATAAGGATTCTTTCATGGATTTTATTCTACAAAACCTGGGATAATTAATTGGTATCTCTTCATGATAGGAATTGTTTTATGGATTTTATTTGTGGTGCAAAAGCTTGGATGATTTATTGCAATAATTAATAATTTTTTGTACCAGGTATTTACTTTAGCACTATTAGACCTTCCTGGGTTATTATTTTTCTCTACATACACGCTGCTTGTTCTATTCTGGGCAGAGATATATCACCAGGCAAGTTTGATGGGTAGTTCTTGCTTATATGCATGGATATGTGTTTCCTCTTATAATATCTAACTAGCTATTTTATATCACTCTTGCTTTTCTTTTGATTGTTAGGCCAGGAGTCTTTCGACAGACAAGCTAAGGACTGTTTACATCTCTATCAATAGTGGGATTTACATTATTCAGGTGTGTTTATTGTCAAATAAATATCTTCTCGCTGCGCATGAAATTTTTCATAGCAACAACTGCTGGTCTTCTCCTAAGGGATTTATAAATCTGTAATATACAGTATTACAAGATGAACAAAAGGTGATACATATCTTTGGATGATAAATCTGCTTATATCCATAGTCATTTTAAAAATTCCAAATTCTGAATGATATAAAGAAAGATAACTTCCCAGTTCTTTTTTTTTTTCAGTAGAATGTGGACCATGCTTTCCAATGCGGGTTTATGCCATGACAATATGGGCAGCCAGCAAGGGTCAGCATGGCAGACATTAATCTTCTACTTAAAAAGAGCTTTCTAGATCCCTTTTTGTTTTTGCTTTTGTAGGGAATGGCATGCATTCCAGTATTGCAGAGCATGCGTGCATGCCATTCTGGCCACTGGAATACTAAAGCCTCAATTAGTGACTCACAACAATGAATTTTACATAATTTACATAATCCTTTTTTTATGATTTTCTTTGCAGCAATTCCATCGTAGTATCGGTTCTATATGATATAGGACCAAAGTGAAATAATTTATAGGTGTGTTGACTTTGTCTTTTAAGGAAGTCAGCAACATCTGTTGAGGTGAAATTGAAAAGGGAGACGGACCAGGTAATTGATAGGACTGCAGGCTGGTGCTGCTTCTTAGAGTTATTTTATGTCTCACACAATAAGCATGTTTTTATAGAAAAGAAAACATCTGGTTGTGAGGAAGATATCAATTCGCATATATTCTTCTGAATATGAAATCATTTCCTAAATTATAAATTAAATCAAATCATAATTTCTATTGCGAATATGTAGATTTATCTATTTCGTTTACTTCATGTTATCAGTTGTTAATTTTCTTGATTTTCATTAAAAAATACAGTTTAACGAAATAAATTAAATAATTCTACACTTTGGCTTTCTGTAACATTAAATAATCTTTCTATTTTCAAGAAAAAAATATAAAGGGACATATAAAAATTTTCTATGCAACTTGCATGAGCAAGTCTAGTAGCTTTCGAAAGCCAGTTTTCCCTTGTCATTGCTACAAATAATTTAATTTCATACCATGCAATCTGTAGTGCTTTATAACCCATGTGGCTGGATCACAAAATGCATGTTGTATGTGGCAAGATTTTTGACAGCAATTCTCAAGGTATTCTAATAATGACAATTCAAATATATTTTTTGGGGGGGAGTTTATAAAACAAACTTTGTTGTAGTAAAATAGTTAAGGATCCTTATATTACCTTATGGTAGTAACAGAAGTTTGAGCAGAAGCATAAAAAATGCAGAGATAATTTTGTGAGTGGATCTGCAAAAAAAAATATCCATGAAGATCTTAACTGGGATAGCTGGTAAGAGGTTTATAATAAAGAAGTAAATTTCTGTCATGAGGCTGGAAAGTAAAAAACGTAGGTAGGTGTAGGGGTGTTCCATGTGTCGCAAAATAGATACTAGATAGATGGTGTTGTAAAGCTATTGAAGAACTTCTATTGAGCCAACAGTAGTTATAAATGGTGGCAGTATGGCCTGATGCACAGCGCCCCCCCCACCCCCCTGCTGAAGAAAGTAATGAAGCAGCATTGTGCCAAGTTTCTTATTTTAATAAGTTTTTCACTGAAATAAGAATTTACATTTAGGTTGCCTACTGTTCAAATAAATTGGCAGGTTGTTTGGCATGAAGCTACGATATGCTTCATGGGTCCCCCTAGGATCCCTTATCAACTTTTCTTTTCTGACAGAAGCTTCATTTGCAGCTGCTTTTGTTAGACTAGTTTGATGGGAAGGGATTACATAACTATGTAGGTAAACTATGACATAATCATGGTATGTAAGCTGAAGGTTTGGCTCCTAGAAATATTTTAAACTTTCATCTAAAATGTCTTACGTTGTTGGGAACTATTCTGGTACTTGCTTTTGGTTACATGTTAGTATGATACTATTTAGGTTGATAATCTAAAATGCATTTGTTGAAACAGAACATTTTTAATCATTAAGTGTTTCCTTTAACTCTTATATGCAACCTGAAGGCCTGATGGTAGCTACTTCCTGGCAAATAAGTGCTTTTTAATGACCACTTTAGCAGATTGATAATACTCTCTTGGTCACGAGTAATTTGTTGGTCTAAGTTATGGAGTGGTTTTTGCACTTTAATTGAAATAACTTTGGGTCAGGTTGGTATATGGACATACCTCTGGGTAAACGACAATAGTGTTGTGGAGTTAATTGGAAAGATCTTCATAGTAGGTAAATTATGATCTCTCTCTCAATTGACTTGGTTGAATATTAACCATCTTGATATGCTTCTTTTTATGGTTATATGTTTTGTAATTTCAGTGGTATCATTCATAGCTGCTCTTGGATTCTTGTTATATGGGGGAAGGTAAATTTGTTCATGTCAGTTTCTTGTTTTGCCTAGATATTTTGTCCTCTGTAGTCATTTTTCACGATCATATCTGAATCTGTTCATAGGCTATTTTTCTTGCTGAGGCGTTTCCCTATTGAATCAAAAGGGAGAAGAAAGAAGCTTCATGAGGTGGGATCTTCTCTTGTAAGCTCATGAGTGAAGTTAGTTGAAGACTTTATAGAGACATCTAAATGCCGGATAAAAGGATGAACCAGATATTAATCATGTTTCTTCACGTGGTATCTATATCTATATTTCTATCTGTTCATCCCTCTCTCTAGATGCACACATACAAGTACATGTGCACATGCATATATAAACATAGAAAGAGGGAGAGAATGCTACCAGAGGGATTGCAGCCCAAATCTTTTCAGGGCAAATGAATGGATTATCTGAATTGAAGATCCACTGTGCCCAGTTTTCAAATTGTCAACAAAACCAAAAAAAAAAAAATCAGATGTTTTGGTGGCTGCATCCTATGCATCAAATAAATACAAGATGAGTATATTGATTCGATTGATTCTTTAGAATCAGCCAACACTGTTAAACTTCAGTTTGTACATCTTTATGATATGTAGTATGCCCTGTCATAAATTTTATTCTAGCCCTACTGATGCCACCTATTTTGTGTCACTTAATGCATATATATGAGCCTTGCAAGACATTTTGTAGATCATTATCATTGTTGTGGGTTCTGTGTTTAGTTAGCCCATTAGGGCTTAATCCTATCTATAGGATCCGAGTTCATCTCCCTCTCTCTCTCTCTCTCTCTCTCTCTCTCTCTCTCTCTGAATATACAAACACATATGAGCTCTAATTTTCTAGACATGAGCAACTTAGTTGTATCGTGTGTCAGCACTCATGGTGGATCATGCAAATTGATGCTTCTCACCTTTTACTCAGTTATATGAATCCTAAAGGACATTTAGATCAAAATTCAATTGCCTGGGATAGTTCTCAACGGTTGGTGGATGAAACTTCTTAATCTATTATTGGAAAATAAATTATTTAATCATCATATATAATAATTCTCAGAGAAATTGTCTTTGGATTTTTCATGTTTCAGATCATTGTGAAGGATATGGGTTATCAACTTGTGCATGCAAACATACTAAAAGGAAACAAGTATATAAAATACTTGTAGCCATAATTTGCAGATGTAATCACTTGACTAAGCAATTAGTCTTTTTTTTTCTTCATTTGCAGAGGTAAAAGGATTCTTTTATTTTTATATATTATCTATAATCTGTGTATTGCCAATCTCTCTATTATACTGATAAATTTTATGTGTGAAAAAAAAAAACCAGGGCCTTATAAGAATTTCTGCTATGTCGCATGGTGCAGGGTACATTTTATTTTATTTAGGCAATTTAAGAACATTGCTTTCCTTTGGACAAAGTAATACCTGTTCATTCCTTGTTTCCCTCATAGAATCTTGTATAAGTTTTGATTGTAATGTTGAGTGTCTGCAAGGTAGACCTTTTCTGTAGCAGCACATGATTTCATGAGTGTGCGTCAACCATGGAAACAGGTGTTGGAGCCAAGATTTCCATAATATTGCACCTCTGAACATAATATTAAAATTATATTTTAGAGCATGTTGTGTGTGTAGTGTGGATAAACAAATGCTTAGAATCTAATGGAACTCTCATAGAACTCAACACGTTTGGAAAATTCTTCATAAATATAATTCCACAGCCTCGTAGCAGTACCATAACCATCCAAAAAATTTGTTTTTATTGTTTTTGGTTCTTGTTTCTGAAATTTATTGTTTTAGAAAACTCCACAGACACATATTAAAAAAAAAAAAATCATGTATTTAGAAAAAGATATAACTTTTTGACACCATAAATTGCATGATCAATATGAGGGACATTGACCTTCATCTAGCATCAATATTATTCCAAAAGAAACATGATGAAGCCACGATTAATTCCTTTTCGTTTCACACTGTTTTTCTGCTTACAATTATTTTTCAAGAACATACTGGTTTCCCTTAGTAATAAAATGATTTGACTTCCCATTAGCAATAATTATGCTCAATTATTAAATATTATGTCTTCCACATTCTTTTAGTATTACTTTGACTGGCTTGTAGACTATTCTTTCAGTAATTAGTCAAAGTCAAATGTGTTACTTATTGGAATTCAGACAGCTAGATTAAGTGAAATGATGCAACTTCTAAGTTCTAATTACTCCCTGTAGAGCTATAGAATACAGATATTTCCCTTTTCCCTCCCTTTCAGTTTTGTTCTTTCTGATCCCTTTTCTTCTTTTTGAATCATTTGTCATGAGCATCAATAAATAATAATTTCCTTGTTCAGTGTTTCACAAAGTATTTTAGGTAACTACCAACTAATTTTATGCTACCTAGAATACTTTGTTGATAATTGCATATTTGGGAGCACACTGCAGGTTGGATCGGTTACTGCAATATGCTTCACCTGCTTCCTTATAAGATGCACTGTGGTAGTATTCAAGTATTTTATGCACTTTGCTGTTTCAAAGTTATAGTGATGTTTAGCATAAGTTATAAAATGTCACCGTCCATAGAATGAGAACAACATGTCGCATGCCTGTTATTGATATTATAATATTGCATGTTGGTGTATATTCTCTTTTGGAAAAGCTTTTGTTTTTTTATAAAAATAGAAATAATAATTCATAGAAGCAATGCACTATTGTGTTTTACTGAAAATCATTGCACTGGAGATCTCTTGTTTTTATGATCTTATTTTCACATGCTCTTGAAAGGGGGGAAAGAAGGAAAAGGACATGCACTTTATGTTGTAAAGTTTGAGCCTGCTTGTTTGAATGAAATCATTAATCACAAGGTATGCTATATATCGAAATACTTATATATATTGTATGTATGTATTCATGATAGATAATTCTAAAAAATTGATGCTCCCATCAAAGGTATCTTAGAACTCATAAAAGGGTAATGTGTTTATTAGAGCTCATTTATCTGTGTATCATCATATAATAATTAATAACATTGCTCAAAAGGAATATTATCACGAGTATCAAGCGTTACATGTTTCCATGGCAAAATTCTATCCAAAACTGACTAGATCAAAATCAGGATCAATAACATGCATTATTATTTTGATGTCTAATGGGGTTACACCAAGAACAGGATTCAAGGAGTTAATAATGTGATTCAATTGAAAGAAATCAACTGCAATGTTATTTGCTAGAATAAAATATGAAGATGAGGCTGTAGTTGGAATGACTAACCAAGAAATGCTCAAAAACTATCATGTTCTTGTATGTTACTTGGTTTTATGAAAGGATGGTTAGTTGGATGAGTGCCAATTTATTGGCAATAAAATGGGGTAGATATCCATGGTCAATACAGGTTAGATCTAAAAGGTTGACTTGGTAGATGCATATTCCATTATTATGGCATGCTTATGAGATTTTGTAGAGTTTCTGGTGGTGTGTTCATTACCCATTTTCTAATTGTACTTTTGACACTTGTGCAATGTCTTGAATTAGAGCATAGAATAAATAGCATGTAGATCTGTGGTAAATGTACCAAGGATCAAGTTAAAAATGGGTATTGAAATAGGAATCTTGCAAAGATTAGTGAGCTCTCCTTACCCTGTTCTTCTTCTCATCCTCTTGTCCTCCACCAGCGAGCTTGCCATCCTCTTTTTCTTCTTTTCCATCTCTTCCTCTTCTCCTCCCTTTTGTCTCCCCCCACCCTTCCCCAACTAACCCAATTTGGAAGGGTTTGGTCCAGCTCTACTTCTTTCCTCTATTTTCCTCCTTTTCTTCTTTTCCTTCCCTTCCTCCCAGCATAGCTTGCCCCCAACATCACCGCTGGCCATCACTTCTTGCACCTCCTCCTCCCTCCCTTCTCTTCCTTCGCACCTGATCACCAGTACCATCGCTAGAATCACCACTATCGCCTACACCTCCTCTTCTTCTCCTTCCTGTCCTCTCCTTGCAAACCATCATCACTGCCTACACCTTCCTTTCTCCTCTTCTTTTCCTATTATGTTACTCCCTTCGCGGCTTACCACCAACACTATTGCCATCACCACCAAGGTTTTAAATCCCATGGGGATGTCCCGGTTTCCCTATAAAATGGAATGACTCGCATCTCGCCCTATCTTGGTGACCATCCCGATCAAGCATCCCGGTAGTTGTTGTTACATCCTTTTTTATATATATTTTTATTTTTTAAATTTATCTTGAAATTTGACTGTTTTATTATTTTTAAATATATTTGAACTTTAAAATAATATATTCATGATAAATTGACCTTATCTAAAAATAATACTATAGTGCATTATGGCCATCCAGGTTATTGGAGATTCTTGATTACCAAGCAACGATCTATTATAATTGATACTACATGTGTTCTTGATAAAGCAAAAATGATATAGTTTGATAAAAGAATGTTGCAATTTTTACTACACTGAGCCTGGTCATTTATAAATGAAAATATAATCAGATGAATATTGTCCTATGAATCATATTTCACGATTAATAGATTCATCAGTTTAAATAAATATATCAAACTTCCTACTAATCCTATGTAGAATGTCTATGGCACTTGTAAACGGTAAACAACTTATCCTATTTATAATCAAGTCCTTGAATATCATGCCAATCTTGATATTAAGCCTATCCCTGTTACTCATTGTGCTTAGTATTGTGTGAAATAACACTCTTCATAGTATATTGGGCACGTGATTGACCATCCTTACTCAAGATAATAAGAGGCAGTACCAAACTATGGCCCTCGAACATACCAATGTAAAGGTAGAAACTATGTAAGAGAGTACTCCTTAGGATATGACAAGTGGGAGTATACATCTAAATTATGTATAAAGGGAGAAGGGCCATAATATGCACTTTGATTATTTGATGTGCCAATGTCCCTTGCTCTGGTGGATGATGATAACAACTTGACTTGCTCAAAGCCAACCTACTTTTTTGGGCTTCTTGCTCCATCCATGTCAAAAACTCTAGGTATGCTCAACGTCGACATTTCTTGGTTATCCTCAACTTCTTCTGAAAATGATCTAAATTATCCATGGTCTGCAACAATTCTGGCCTCCCTCCTTTTATAAGTTAGCAACTCACCCTGATATTTTGATCTAACTCCATGGTCCTGGTCAAGGTTCGTGGACTCGATATCGGAACCTGTGCCGATTAGCCGGCTATATGGATTGGTATGGATCCATACCGGATCGGACTAGTGTGAACCAACATAGGGAAAGGAAGCAAATCGGGAGGAGGAAAAAAGAGGAAGAGAGAGAAATAGAGAGAGGGAGGGAAGAAAGAAAATGAGGGACGGGAAGCCATCAGAGAGGTCATCGGATAGCTCCGATTGGTCGTTGAACGGCGCAGTCCATGCGCGGTGCTGCGGGCGTGAAACAAGGGTGACACTCCTATTTCACGGGGTTTTTTAAAAAAAAATCAGAAACAACGTGAAGTCGGCAATTGATTTACTGGCTTCACGGGTTCAAATCTATTGTCGGCTTCATTATTTTTGATTTTTTTTAAAAAAAAGTCAAAAATAGTGAAATCGGCAAATCGAGTATCGGTTTCACTATTCATCATCTTTTTAAAAAAAACGATGAAGGAACAGGGGCGGTAGCTCCGATTCACGGTCGTAGCTCCGTCCTTGTGGTTTCCATCGTCTAGTGGCCCCGGCAACCACCCGGCAAGCTCCGACGGCCCCTCTGCCAGCTGCATTTCTCTCCGATACGTCGCTGGCCCCTCTCTTTTTCGCTCATTTAAAAGCCTTATCGGGTGATGATTGAACTATGGAGACTTCCACGGCCCTCTGACAGCCGCAATGGACCACTGTCGGCCTCCAGCGACGTTTGCTCTCTCTTCTTCTCCTCTCTCTCTCCATCTCTTTCTCTTTCTTTCTCCCTCGGCACTAGCGTGTGCCACTTTCTAAGTTGGAACTGTCCCGATTCTTCGTCGGTCAGGTTCGACATGCTCCCAACCATCCGGTTCGGGACGGTTCTAAAATCCTTGATCCTGATCCTGCATAACATTGGTGAACTCTACTTTTAGTTAATGGACTGATCTCTTGTTCTCCACCTCCACCTCCACTGCGACCACCATGATCATCAAATCCATCATCACTCTTGCTATCGTAGTTTCCATTAATATTATCATGAGATAAGATCTAAGGGCTCGGATGTCCCTCTCTCATCATCCCGAATCCGTACATCATCAATTATCTCCATTGGATCAATTGTTGCCTTCCTCTTTTGTTTAGATTGCCCACGCCTCTCCTCGACCACATCTCTCTGGCTCCCTCTTGAGCCTTGATTGGCTTTCACTTGTTGACTTGCTCTACCTCCACTATTAGTTTTCGTGCCATGGCTATCACTGGACGCCCATGTGTGATGTCTAAACCAAATATTTTGTGATCAAATCATTGATCAGAATCCTTAAATTGCCTCCAACCTGATCCACCATCATATCCTCTAATATCTTCTGTTCCACTTTGAATGGGAGATAAGTGAGAGGCCGCCTATCTATCCACATCTCATACCCCCACCTTCTGTACCATTATTTTGCATTGTTAGGGAGGATTTCCTAGTTCATCTAGCATTGGTGGGTTTCATGTTTCCTGATTTGCAGCCCAACCAAATCTAGGGTCATCCTTATCTTGGAAAAAGTCCTCGAATGGATCATCTTGCTCAGGCTCTTTCTCCTTATTCACACACTTGAGCTTCGGTCTTGTATTGTAATGGACAAAAACTAGATCCCTTAATTTTTGTGACGTCAAGTGATTTTTGAGTTCCATGTCGATTAGGGAATGTACTTTGGTTGCGATTGCATCTACTAGATGAGGTGGTCTGTGATAGGAGTAGAATGGCAATTTTCTTAGATTTGGCGCAGATATGCCCAACTGGCCCCACCACCCCCTTGCATTCAAATAATACATAGATATGTAAGCACTCAAGTCCTCAACTATACATAGATGCTAAGATAATAACAAATCAGAGTACATTTTTCTAGATCTGCGCAAAGCTCAAAAATTGTTAACCTCATAGAGATTGAGGAATATGGTTTTTATCCACTACAATATGTGGCTGAAGTGTGTGAATGAGGGTAAAGAGCCTAAGCAAGATGCCCCATTCAAAAAATATTTTGTCCATGACCAATTGACCCTATGTAAAGATGGGTTGTAGATCAAGAAGCACAGGATCCACTGGTGTTGAGTAGGCCAAGAGATCTTCTCGACTATGTAAAATAATAGCACAAGAGGCAAGGATACGAAATGTGGACCGGTGGATGATTTCTCACTTATCCCCTATTCATGGTAGAATGCAAGATGTTGGAGGAGGTGATGATGAATCAAGCAATAGGCTAGGATCAGTAGACCTTATGCAAGGATGGGTTGCAGATCAAGAGGCACAGATCCACTGGTGTTAAGTAGGTTAGGAGATCTTCTCGACTATGCAGAATAATAGCCCAACAGGCAAGGATACGAGATGTGGACCAATGGATGATTTCTCACTTATCCCTTATTCATAGTAGAATACAAGATGTTGGAGGAGGTGATGGTGAATCAGGTAATAGTCGATTTGAGGATTTTGATCAATGATATGATCGTAGAGACATCATACACGGTCCTTTAGAGATAGCAAGGGCATTAAGAGCAGTAGTAGAGGTTGGGCATGCCAATAGATAAAGGCCAATCAAGGCTTGAAAGGGTGTCAAGGAGGTGTGGTTGAGAAGCATCAAAAGTCCAAATCAAAGAAGATGATAATCGAGCCATTAGTGGCAATTGATGATTTATAGTTCGGGATGATGGTAGTGAGATGCCCGACCCTCAAAACTTGGATTACCTATATCACCTCCCAATAATAGCATTGACAATAGTGATAGTATGAGTAATGATGGATCTGATGACAATGATGGTCAAGGTAGATCTAGATCTAGATATTAGGATGAGGAGTTGCTGGCTTATAGGAAGGATGCTATAATTGTTATGGGACGTGCACACAGACCATAGATATTCTGGAACATTTTCAGGAACTCAGGATAACCAAGGAACATCAACATCGAGCATACTTGAAGTTTATGTTATGGAAGGGACAGGAAGCTCAGAGAAGCAAATTAGAATTTGAGCAAGTCATGTTATGATGAGGAGTTGTTGGTAGGACAAGGACCATAGAGCTAGATCTAGATATCAGGATGAGTTGTTGGCTTATAGGAGGGAGGCGATAATTGTTGTAGGATGTGCATACAGACCGCGAATATTCTGAATACTTTATAGGAACTAAGGATAACCAAGAAACATCGACCTCGAGCATACTTGAAGTTTATGGTATGGAAGAGGTAGGAAGCTCGCAGATTGAATATGAGCAAGTCATGTCGTCATCATCATCAACCAAAGCAGGATCCATTAGCACATTAGATAGTTATAGTGCACATTATAACCCTTCTCCTTTTACATATGATTCAAATGTATACTCCCTGTTGTCATATGTTGAGGAGTACTCTTTACACAGCATCCACCTTTATATGGATACATTCCAAGATCACATATATGGATACATTCTAGGATCACAATATAGTATGCCTCTCATTATTCTGAGCAAGAGTGGCTAGTCTCCTAGCCAATGTACTATCAAGAGGGTTATTTCGGATAGTACCAAACACGATATGAGCAATGGATTGACTCAATATTAGGATTGGCATCATATTAAAGGACTTGATTATAAACATGATCTAGATATTTACCATAACCATTCCACATAGGATTAGTTGTAACTTTGATATGCTTATCTTAAATCGATAAATTCATTTTGTGTAATATTAAAATATGATTTATTAGATAGTATCCACATAATTATATTTCCATTTATGAGCGATCGAGCTTAGTGTAGTAATAGTTGCAATATTTTTTCTTCAAATTGCATCATTTTTCTTTATCAAGAACTCATGTAGCATCAATTATAAGAGACTGTTGCTTGGAAATCAAGAAATGATCTCTAATAACTTGGGAGGCCATAATGCATTATACTATTATTTTTAAATAGGACCAATTCATCACAAATATATTAGCTTTGAAGTTAAAATATGTTTAAAAGGCAAATAGAACAGTAAACTTGCAAGATAAATTTAAAAAATATAAATATAAATATAAAGAAGGGCATCTTAAGCAAGTACCAGGATTCTCGATTGAGACAATCACTGCAGATAGCATGGGATGTGGGGTGTTCCATTCATTGGGGAAAGTGGGATGCTCCTGTACCCCAGGATTTAAAATTTTGGTTTTAGATTTTTGATTTTTGGAAAGAAAGAATCCAAAGCTATTTTCAATTTTTAAAAAAACCAAAAAATAGGAAACTGGTAGCCAAGCTGCTACCTTACCCAAAATGTTGTCTTCTTTTCATTTGCTTAGTTTTCTGATATTAGAAGAGCTGCCTGTGGATATTTTTTCATGGGGAACATATACTGTTATTAAGGCCTTGACTTAAATTATAGAAGATGTCAACCTCATATGGCTTCAGGAACCCTTTTTAGAGTGTGAAGATGCCATACTTGTCCAATAAGGCAATATGCTTGGTACCAAGATTTTAAATTCTATGGGACTTAGCTGTCCTGGTTTTTACATGGAATATGCTGCTGTCCTGCCCCATCCTGATACCTAGGATAGGAGATATCTCAAGATGTCCTTATCAGAATGCTGGAATGACGGTGGGATGGTGCTGTCCCAATACATGAGATGGTCCCCGTTCCAATGTTCCACAAGATGTTCCACTAGGACTTGAATCCTTGCTTGATATTAAGTCGAAGCCTCATTATTTCTATTGTGCTAGGACTGTACTCATAAGGATGTCTGGCTCTTGTGTGAACCTTTTCTTGATTTACCTTAATGTTTTACAATTGGTACGTAACTATAGGTTATATATCTCTCAAATTCTGATATCAAGTAAAATATTGTTATAGGACAATATAAAGCTCCTAAGAATTAGTGTTTCAGTTAGTCTCGAGCTTTTTGGAGGAAGATCATGTCTGAGAGGGATTTAGTTACAGTCTTTTTGATTATAGCTGCAAACTCTTTGATCCATTTCATAGGAAAGAGCACTTGATCCATTCATAGGAAAGAGCACTGTGTCTGTGGCAGTTCTAAATTTTGTGATGATCTGGCCAAAAGCACCAGTACAGTCTCATGAAGCTCGATCTTTGATTGCTCAGTACTTGCTTGCAGAGGTGTTCTAGACACACAATCTCCAATACACGTTATAATAGCTTTGTTGTATCTTATCCAGCAAGCGCCTTTGATGTGACAGCTTTAGTGGTTTATTAGTGTAGAAATTTGTTGCATAAGCAGTGATACCATAGCTGTTTCATTGTCTTGCTAAGGATAATATGAGTCCTAAATATAGTTGCCTATATGGACTCTAAAGCAGCTCGATTTAGCTCATTTAAAGCAAGTAGCTGGTTAGATCAAGTTTTCATGTGTGTGGGTGTTGCGGGGGGTGGGGACATCTTAAGAAGTCATACCACTTGGCTGTAGAACTGCATGAAACCGTAGAACTGCACTTCTTGACTATAGCCTTAGCGAGGGTTTGGTACAATTCAAAAGGTTGGCCTCACTTTTTGAGCCTATCATTAAACATTCTTGAACCTTGATGGATGCTATCTTAGTTCATAGAAATGACCCTTACATAAATGAGAAAAGAATTTCTTTTAATAGTCAGGGTGGATGATATATAAATTGAACATAATGAGTCATCTTGGAAGTAAATTAGATAGAGGGATGGAGAGCAAGATTTAAGTTTCAGCATAACGGATTGGTTTTGGCTGAATCAAATCAGAAACTAACTGACTTTTGATTTCAGTTAATTTGTAGAACTTTCAGTTAATCTCTCTCAATTTTGGCTAGTTTCAGTTAGTTTCTGTTTGTTCTGGTTACCATCAGTCTATTTCGGTCAGTTTCACCCATTTTCAGTAGTTTTGGTTGATTCGGTAGTTTCAGCCAGTTTCAGCAGTTCCGATCAAAACTAACTGAAACTTTTTTAAAAAAAATGTTTAATGGTCAATATTTTCTCCAAAATTCTAAAGCAAAACTACCAGAGCTACTAAAATCATTGAAAATGAAACTCTACCCAAGGAACTAAAATGGAAGCGAAACCAAGTATTAACCTTATGCAGAGATTGCCTATGTCCATACATTATTTTTGTGAACCAAAATTGTGCTATCTAATTTCTATTAAAAAAATAGATGCCTAATATGGCAACTTGGCAGCTACCACCAATTAGTGGTGCAATTCTGTACGAAAAAGGCAAACTACTTGGTAAAGTAACATGAAGATGCTAATAAATGGTGAAGTTGTGACCCAATTCGGTGCAGCCAATTCAATATAATTTAAGGAAAAATTATTTAAACACTTCCTCAACTTGGGTCTGGTTTTACTTAGTACCCCTCGAATTTAAAAGTTTCAAAATGGTCTCTATTGTTAGTTAAGTGATTCAATATAGTTCCAAGCCTCATAAGACGTCCAATGCTATCAAGAAACTATCATAAAAGATAATTTTGTTCTCATTAGAATGGATTATTTACTAAAAAATGTCTTTTTTCTTTTCCCATCTTTCCTCACTTCACCACCTTCTCTCTAAATCCTGCTGCCATCCTTATCCCTCCTCTCTAACCTTGTCCTACTTGAGCCCCATCAGCACCTACCACCTCTTCTTCCAATACATTCTCCTCCTGCTCTTTAAACCCCATCATCATCCTTATCCCTCCTCTCCATCCCTCCTCTCCATCTTATGGTTCTAAGCCCCACCCACTCCACCTTGTCTTCCAACACCTTCTCCTCTTTCTCTCTAGACCTTGCCACTATCCTCATCCCTCCTCTCTATCTAACCTGATCCAGAGCCCCACCTCTCTTCTTCCCATCATCTCCGCCTTATCGTCTCATTCCCCTCCCTCCCCTCCCACATTGTCGACCTTCTTTTCTTCGCCTTTGCCACCACCACCCAGCCTCCGCTTTTATCCTCATTTGGCCCTTTCTGTTGCTGCTATCCTCTCCATCTCCCACTTTGTCCGAATGGTGATGCATCACATGGAAATCAAAGACCACAGCACCGGCTTTGACCCCACCACCTTTGACCATAGCATCATTAGAAAGTACTGCTAAAACAAGGATATTTCAATCCTAAAAGTCTTATATGATCATCACATGATGAAATCTCGTGAGCCCAGGTAAATAAAGATGGATGGCGGGATTACATTAAACCACTTAACTTCAGCTACTACTTTAAAACTATTAAATTCGAGGGGTGCTAAGTGAAACTAGCCATAAGTTGAGTAATAGTAATGCATGTAACTTTCAGACTGAGGTAAACTTTGCATCTCTGATGTGTATTTGTAGCAACTATCCAAGATCTTGTCTAAATAGGAAGGAATAATCCTTCATTCCTGGTCATAATTCTGTATTATACAATTAAGCATATGCAGGTCATTCTTTGAGCTACTTGTTGACTACTCTTGCTTCCATTCACTGCATTAATCAAACTTATTCTAGCTTATATCCATTTCCTATTTGTAGGTTGGGTTATCTGCGTTCTATCCTGATGCATCTCTTGAGGTTTTGGATCACCCCATTTTGGACCTCATCTATTACACAGTAAGTTTGTATGCAGTCTTTTAGCTGACAGAACTGCTACATCTGATGTTCTAATACATCAAAATCTGTATTGAGCAGCTGACTGAGATAGTTCCATCGACGCTTGTTCTATACATACTCCGCAAACTTCCTCCAAAACGAGTGTCAGCGCAATACCGCCCTATCCGCTAGTGTCATTGAACATCTGCAACAAGGATGTTAGATCTACTGAACTGTTCGTGGCATGGTTGGAATTGGTGGCATCTTAGATGACAGACTAGATTTGGTGTCGAGGCTTTCTTCCATGACTTTGTTTTGTAACTTTGATGTGTTGTTTTATGATAGGTACTAACCAGTCCTCAATAGTAATATTAGTTAGGAAATGTAGTGTTGGAAATAGCAAACAATTTTAGAATATAATGGTTTGAGTTATTTTTAATAGATGACGTATATATCTAATTATGGAGTGGTAGTTGTCAGCAAGTATATTGCTGAAAATGACAATTCAATTTTAGTTAAGTTAGTTCTGGTGATACATGTAAAAAGGTTTGTTTTTTTTTTTGGGTTAAGAGAAGGTTTGGCTTATTTGGTAACGTTGTCATTTTCTTATTTTCATTTCCTTAAAGTTACCGCATTGAGGAGTGGTGAGAGCCTCTCCATCTCATTAGATGGAGACAGGAGAAGCACATAACTATCGCTACTATTTGTTTATGTTCTCTTTTTTTTTAAATTATAAGATTTTTTTTTCTAAGATAAATATTAAAATCCTATAGCAGTTATTGAAAAAACTGTGTCATTAAAGATAGTTTTCAGTCACGTTTCTTTTTCTAATTTTTTAAAAAGTAAAATAGAATTTTATACAATGGCCCCTAAGTCACGTAGCTAGATCAAGTATGCTCCCTAAATTTAACTTGCACCAAGTACTAAAATAACATCTTTAGTGTACCTACCAAGCTAGAAAAGAATTTGTAAGGAAAATAATTAAGGTCGTCAAAGGACTCTGCATTTCTTTCTCTTTACGGTTTCTTTTTAGTTTGTGTTGGGTGGTGCGGGGTTGTTTAAGCTTGAATACATCGCAGTGGCATTTGTTTTCATTTGAGAACAGTAAAATGAGAGAGAGAATGAGAGGCAGAGAGCAGAGTAATTTTCTCTTGATTTTTTCAGTTTAGTTTACTTATCTTTGGATCTCCTTCGTATCTTTTTTATTTTGAGATTGAGCTTGGAGACTGTTAATTAGTCGGAATCTATAGGTTTGTCAAGTCAAATTTTCTAGGCCATTGGGTCAGGCCTTGATTATTTATTAAAAAAAAATCTGTCCATCAATCATAGAATCAAGGTTGTTAGTTGTACATTGTTGTGGGCTTTACTTGGATGGCCAGTTGGACTGGTGGTTTGAAATGAGCACGGATCGAGATTTTGAGTCTACATCTGATGTGGCTTTGCCAAATTGCTTTAGGTTCTCATCATAGGAATGATTGATCCGGTCGGTGGGTCTCTTCTCCAACAATGTTCATGTAGGACATCTAGAGCAGATGAACAGTGCTCAAGCAAACGATTTCTTTTAGATCAGATTTAGGAATTATTTATTTACTTCATCATGTTTCTGGATGGAACCGATTCAAAAACAATTCATAAACAAACCATAAAATTTTATGTATAAGTTGATCACGTTGTTATATTTTAGACATCATGTTCGACAACAATAATTAGACATGTTGGCATACGTTGGCACCACATATAGGATAAGATTAACTGACAATCACATATAATACAAGCTAATAGTTAACTACATAAAAGAGCAAATTAGTTTCTTAAACTCTGGTAGTGACACTAAAAGCTTCTAGTTTTGGATCGAATCAGGCCACTCAGTGATTCATAACCAATCATATAAGGTGTCATGTTCCTTAGTCCAAGACTTGGGTTGGGCCGCGTTACTAGCCAATTCATCTTATAACTAGAGTTAGTTTCTCCAACTTCTACATCATTTTCGTCCAATCAGCTTCAGGCAAAGTGATGATCACAATTTGAGCCACCGTCTAGCTAACATCTGACGGTGCATGAGTTTGTTGTTTTATAGGTGGACCACAAGGGGAAAATGAACATTATGAAAAGTGTTAGTTTGAGTTCATGCAAGCTAGACTCCTCAATAGGGCCATTAAAGTGGATGGATTAAGGAAAATTTCTACCATATCTTCTTCTGTTAAAGTAGGATTCCTTTTTCCGAAAACACCATTTATTTTGGGCCGGACTAGTACGTCTTAGTTGTTTCCCCATTTGTTAGTATTCTCTCATTATAACACTAATAATTACTTTAGATTGCAATAACCACAAATTTACTCTATTTAAACAGCTAACATGTTTTTTTTTTTTTTTTTTTTTGTATTGAAAAGGGATGGTAATCCTACTGTGATAACCTAGTGGGCTGGCCCAAAACAAGCCTGGGCCCCTTTCGCTCATGTGATCGGCACATACTGAGGACAAGAAGACTCTTGATCAAAGTCTTCATCCCTTCAATTTCAATGGAAACTAAGGAATAATAGGTGGGCCAAATTAGGGCTAAAAGCTTATGATCTTGTCTATAAAGGTTGCCATCCTCTTCCTTTGGACTCCACCACTGAGATGGCAAGTGATCACTGCCAATTTTAAGTCCTTTTCTTCGAGTTTTGTCCTTGGATTACCATCGAAAAAGATCGTCCAATTCTTTTCCTCGGCAATGCTGGACTTGGTAACCACCTCCACCTCTTTCTCTTTTTTTTGGGTCTTTAAGCTATCACCAGTGCCTGCCGGATGGGCATGCATGAGGTTTTCCCTATTTTGGATTTTTTTTCCTCGATTTGCCAACCATCGCCGGTTGTGGCCACCATCAGGATGTTGCCATCGACTTTGCCAGATCCTGCTTTGGTTAACCAGCCACCAACCTCCAATTGTGATGATTGAGGAAGAGAGGGAGAATGGGTATCCCCTGTTTTGAGGAAGAAAAAGGACTTTTCCTCTCGCTCCCTTCTTCTCTCTCTCTCCTTTACTTCTCTCTTTCTTCTCTCTCTACTTGGTTCTAAGGACCCAATGGATGATTCCATAATTTTTGCACAAATCCAATTTGATCTTCATGAAAGGGGACCTGATCTACATGCATGTTGCCTCCCAACCTGACCTTCGCTAGACATCATTAGATTCCATCATTACCAATTCCTATTGAGCTATAATCTAAGACCTTTTAACTTATGAATCTTGTAATGACCTTAGGGAGGGGTCTTGGGTGGTACTATAGCGATCACCAATCTCATTGGCCTCCACCCTAGTCTTCACTGGCTGTCCATGGACCTATCATTGATATTTTGATTTGTTACCTAAATCTTGATTGGACACCCATTTATTAATCTGAAGAATTTGGTTATTTTGTTATGATTGATCAAGATCACTAGATGTCGGTACTCAGTTAGCCTTATCATTATTATGCCTATCTTCTTTCATGATCAGTATTGATTTTACATGGAGGTATGATTGATTGGATAAGAAATACCAAGCAAGAGATTTTATGCTCCAGTTCATTGGTCAAGATAAAATTTTAATTTCTTATTTAATTATTTAATTGAAAAATAAGAATGATAAAAAAATTAGATTTAAAATTAATTCAAGAATTAGAGCTTTGAAATTAAGATACTAGTAATAATTTATTATTTTCTTATGCTGATGGTTGATTGAAAATAAGTTCAAATTATATTGATTAACTGGACATGCTAAGCATAGACTAGTAAACAATGGTGATCAAATTTATCATCAATAGAGATAAGAATCTCTATATATAATCATCATTATATATACTATTTGTATCATTGGATTTGTATCATTAGTTTTGTATTATTGGATTTATGTTGATGGACTTGTCTTTGATTGAGACACTATTGTTCTTATATGATTTTTTAGCATGAGTACATTATGTATTGATTATATATGTGCAGCAATGATTGATGATAATGTTACATGGTTGTGATGTGCTTATCTTAATTATACAATAAATTAGAATTGATTTGATGAAATCAATATGTAATAATTGGATAAAAAATATATAGTTTGAATTAACCTCATCATGGGATAGCCTTCAGGAGCTAATGTCTATGATAGTCGGTCAGGAGTTTATGTTTGGAATAACCTCCACGAGCAAACATATAGGATAGCCTTCAGGAGATTATGTTTGAGATAGCCTTCATGAGCTTATACGTGAAATAGTCTCTAGGAGCTTATACCTGGATAGCAACCAGGAGCTTATGCTTAGGACAGACTCTATGAATTTATCATAGAAAATAGCCTCCAAGAGTTAATGCTTGGGATAGCTGTCATGGACTTATATGTAGAAATTCAATCAGTCATGGATTGAGGCATAATTTTGGTTAGTTCAAAGCTAGAAAGTAAAAAATTAAGAAATCTAAAATTTTGATAAGAAAAATAGATGACAAGACATACGAAACTAATATCGAATAAATAATTTCACTTATTGGTATATAGTGATATGCCTCTTTAACAAGATAGATATTTAATACAAATTAATATAGATGTTTGAATATTTTAGATATTTGATATGTGATAAACATATGAATTAGGATGTTAGAAGCACTGATTTGTTATTACTTGATCATTATTATTGAGAATTTGATGCTTCTTGATCTCTTTTGCAGGGAAGTAGGAGATTGGGCGCTTACAAGCTAATTTAGGCTTCCATTGGTTCAAATTCAAAGCAAAAATCAAACATCTAAGGGCTAAGTGCAGCCATTCGAAGGGTTAAGTTGCGATCAAAGGTCAGGAAGCAATCTCTAGGATCCAAGGGTCATCATTCAAGGAGCCATTCATCTAAACCCTAGAAGAGATGATGTCACCTCATCTAAATCTCCTTATGTGCCACCCAATCCCTATTTAGTAGGGAATTATTCACATGAAGAAAGAGATAGAGAGAAGGATGCGCCTCAAATCTTCACACCATCTCCTCACGCCAACTCACAATCTTCCTCTTCTCAAAAAGTCTATGCCCAAACCTCTTTCCATAAAACAATAATTAGAGTCCCTCCTCCCAAAGACTTTCCTCAAGCGCTCACCTCTCCCCATGCTATTCTTTCAAGCTAAATCTTTCCCTTAGGTTCCACATCTCACACTCCCCTCTTTCTTAATATCACCCCATGCCACAAACTCTTCTAACCTCATGCCAATCCAAGATCTCTCGCGCTCCCTCATGGAATAAAGCATCTTATGCGTCCCCTCTTATCTACCTTATCTTCACGCTCCTTCTCTTAATCAAACACCTCTCCTAATTTTCTTGCGCTACTTATTTTCAAAAGAAGTCCATGCCCTCATCTCTTTTCATGCAAAAAACTTTTCTCATGCTATCAAGGGAGCACGCCTTCTTTCTTACATGCCAACATCCCATGCCCCCTTAGTGTCTTGATTAAATCCCAACCCTCCATTCATTAAGGTGCCTCACATATTCACTTAATAAAACCTAGCCAACCATCTTTAATTATTAGTCCCACATTGCTAAATTAAATAAACTTGATGCTTCCCTACACTTATAAATTAAGCCCAACACCTTTACCTAGATTCATCCGGGAAGCATCAAGCAAAGCCTTATGCCCTAGCCTCTTCCTCTCATCATGCCTCCTCTTCCACCTAGCTTCCTCACGCCATCATCAAGCCTTCTTCCTTCCTCTACCAATCCAAGCCTCATTCTCCAACTCATCCTCTACCAAAGGGCGGCCAAGAGATCTTCTTCAAGTGCAAGCATGCAGAAAATTTCAGCAAGCAAGATCTACAATATGAGCAGCTAGAGTAATCAACCTCAGGAGATAGATGAAGTTCTATAGTAAAGAGTCTGTTGCTTATCTTTTATATCTATTTTGTATCTCTTTTCTATGTAATAAATTAATTTTTTTTTTGAAAAGTAATCTTATGCTTAATCTCTTGTTTTAAGTGTTTTTGTCAAGTTTGGTACAATATATGCTCTATGGAGACGAGTCGTGATTATCTAAAGATACAATTTATACTCGAGAAAGAGATAGGTTGTCTCCCAACTTGACTCTCTTCATAAGAATTAACTTGAATAACTTATACTCCAAGGGATGAGTCATGATCTCAGGATATGACTCGTGCTCATAAGGGATAGATTATATCAAGATCTAAATTTCAAACTGTCTTTGCAAGTGAAAAGAATACCAGTCTGTTTACTTAAGATGGATTCTCAATCCTGAGGTGTTTCCTTTGCTTGATCTACATTAAGACTTTAATTTTTTAATTTTATTTTTCCTGTATCATCTCTTCGATTCTCTTATAAAATTTTGTTTCAAAACTTGTAATTTTTCAAACACAACTTAGCCTATAATTCCTGTGGATTCGGCCCGACTCCAGCTATCTAGCTGATTCAAAATTTATTATTTGTTACACACTGATGAAAATGCATCAAATTTTTGGTGCCATTGTCGGAGATTATAGCATGATTGCTTCAATTTTCAAAAAAAAATAAAAGAAAAAAATATTTATTTACTGCTTTATATTCCTAGTTGACTAGTTTCTTCTTTTGCACTCTCACTTTTCATGCTTTATTTTGCTAATTAGTAACTTATTTTTTTTAGTTAACTTACTTTAATTGTATATTTATCTTCTGCTTACTCTTTGATACGATCGCGATATTGTTGTTAGGACATCGTGATTATCAATATAATTCTGACTTTAATAAAAATTAAAAATACGTAGAAAGTAGCGAGTCGGGTCGAATCTACAGAGAAGACAGGATTTTGATTTGAAATCTTTGATTTTGTAAAAAAAATAAAATTTTGAAGAATGTAATTTAAGTCAAAAAATAAAAATTAAAAGTATGAAAAATAAATCGGGTACTAAGATCTACTAACTAGATCCTAGCATCTACTTATAATAAAAATAAATAATAAGAATTTAAAAAGTATAAAATAAATTGGTACTAAGATCTACTAACTAGATCCTAGCATCTATTTATGAAAAATAAAAAATAAGAATTTAAAGTGCAAGAAAATAAATTTTGCATTAATTGAAATTAAAATTCAAGTACAAAGAATTTAAAAAAATAATAAAATAAAAAAATAAAACTATAACAAGGATCTGAAGTTGATCAGCTCAGCCTCATTGGGAAGATGGTTGATGATCTCTCCTTTTTCTTTCGTACTCCATAGAGCAAACTGACTTTTCTCCTTCTTTCTCTTGGGTTCCTAAATCTATCTAATTTTTTTCTCTAATTTTTCTAGTCTTTCCACTAATTTTTTCTATTTTTAAGATTTATTCCCGGACTCCCTATTTATAGGTAAATTTTTTTATATTTTTTTGGTAGAAAAAGGAGTCCTAAAATCCTTAGAATTTATATAATATCCTTTACATTAATTTCTGACCATCGGATCGTCTTTGGACCGTCCAGATCGACCCAAAAAATAGTTTCTTTTTCCTTATTAAGTTCAGATGTGATTCTCATCGTTCGATCGCACTTCAGATGAGATCTAGGCCATCAGATCACGCCTCTGATATCCTATTCAAAGTCGGAAGCATCCTCAGCCGTTGGATCACGTGATGGATGGAATCTGGGCCATCGGATCGCACCTAGAAATTCTTATTACACTCGAAAATACTGTCAGCCATTCGATCTGGGTCAGAATGAATGTGGACTATCGGATTGCACAAAAAGCCTTCCTTCCACCATGGACCACGTCTGTGGATCGCGAAATATTTTTGATGGACCGCGCCCTAATTCTGTAGACCGAGCGGTTGGTCCACCGTGCATCGAAGGCTATAAAAATTATTTTTTAGGATATTTTGGCTTGATTTTCACTCCAATTTTTATCTGAAAAATAAGAAAAAATATGCATTAAATTTTTTAAAAATTTCTCATTATGTTGGTGCTTAAATTACTCAATTAAATTAATATCTATTTTTTATAAATATACTCTAATTTTATTTTTTTTAAAAATTATTTATTTTTACAAAAAAATCTAATTTATTTATGAAATTAGAATTTTAAGAAGATGTTAGCACCAGAAATTATCAAAAATATCTACAATAAATATAAAAATATGTCACTTATCACACCTCCTAACTTGAACTTTGCTCATCCTCGAGTAAAGAAAGAATTTAGAATTAAGTACTGTTTAACTTAAAATTTTAAATTTCACCAAATAATTTTCAAAAGGGCCACTGATATTCTATAGAGCGTGAGTGAGGTATGTCATTGGGGTATTAATACTAATCAATGTGGGAGTTAAACTAAGAACACTAAATTTTTTCAAATTTTTTTTTAAATTATCCCTACCTTTATCTCCAAATCATTAATCGTCATATGGATAAGTATATTGTTACTTCCGTCCTTCATTTATTGATTGATTTTTTTTTTAACGTTGTACTGCTATTGAATGTCTTAACTCCTTAAGCTTTCTATTTGACCCATGTAGCGAGTTTTCAATCAATGACTCCTAAATCAGATGGCTTTAGGGTACTAGGTATAGAATATCCCTTGAACCTACTTGCTCGAATCATACAGGCTACGAGTTAAAACTAGTTTTACAACAAAGCTTCTTTGCCCTTCATACCTTTTGACGTGAAACTCAATGCTTGCTTAGGCAAAGAGGCCCAATTACTCAGCATGAAGTACTTAAATTTTTTTTTTAAATATATGAAGAAACGTATAGTTACCCTACACAAGCCCATAGAAAGTAAACTCTTCTTTGATGCTGGTAGAAAAATTTAAAAATACTCAAAAAAAACTATTTAAGTTTTAAACTTAACTCTTTATTGAGTTTTCTTAATACTTGATCTCTCAATATCTCACAAACTCTCTAATCCGTGCATCAATTTTTTTTTTTAAAATACTTGGTTTAACTCGATTCTTAAGTGTAATCAGGTGTTTAAATACTAAATACTAACTTACTTGAGAACTTTAAAAATTTAAAAATTTTTATTATTCTCTCCCCCAACTTAATCGATATTGTCCTCAATGGAGTAAGAAAAATGAAGGGTGCATGTAAAGAGAAAGAAAAGGAGAGATGTCACCTGATCCAGAAGTCTTTTCAAAATTAGTTCTCCCCCCAACTTAGCCAAGATTATCTTCAGATCCCTACAAAAGATACTAAGTAAGATTTGATTGACCTAAATAAAATATCAAAGATAGTAAAAAGCATAAAACTAAAAATTAAAAACTGGGTTGCCTCCCAGGAAGCGTTAAGTTTACCATCTTCAGCCAGATAATACTGATTCTCTCACCTATCCCGTGTGAAATATTGGATTAACAAATTTTAATGGTTTTAGATTGCCAATCTTAGGAAGATAGCTTCTAATAAATTTTAGTATTTTATTATCAATTTTCAAAAAGTATTTTACATCCTCCTTCTTAATTTTAGAAAGATAATTCATAAACCCATTCACAAACCCTTATTTGTTGAGAATTTCTCCTATTTGTTCTTCTAAAATGCTCATGAATTGAGTTTTTGGGTTAAGTGTTGAGTTCGATGCACGGGATGCTGGAACGGTATCACTTGATTTGAAACATGTGCACTCAGATATGACCAAGGGAAATTTTAATTCTGGAGGAGGTGATTCTAAAGTGGAAGAACCGACTTCTAGGGCTGAAGAAAATGGAACTCTTAGTGAATATATCTTGGGTAGCTCATCTGCTCTCTTCTCTTTATCACTTAGATCAATATCAGTACTGGGCTCAGGTTCTTCTATTGGGTTAGCCTCAGTACTAATCTCCTCTTCTAAATTCTCTTTTTGGCTAGCATCAGTATTAGCCTCTTTCACCTGGTCTAGGTATGGGTCCTTAAGAATCCTATCACTTCTAAGCTCAGAGATTATTTTGTCATTTTCAAATTAAAGATTCTTAGGTAGGACATTGGATTGATGATGAGGTCCAGGTGGTTGGTGGATGGGTGGGTTATTTTCAAATTTTGATATTGATTGGCTTGACAATTGACCTAGTTCTCTCCTCATAGTAGACTCAACTAATTAACCTATTTGTGCTTCTAGCCTGACGAGGGATTGCTGTTGGGTCATAATCATTTGTTGAAGTTGGCTAAACTTATCGTTGGCTAGAGGGATCTGTTGAGGAGATGGGTATGAAGGCTGATTGTAATAGGATGGCTGAGTAGGCTAAGTAAGCTGACCTCTATTATAAGCATAATTTTGATATTGGGGCCTATTCTGAAAGTTCTGCACAAAAAAAATTTGGGTCTGAGCCTAAGTCTGTTGGGGTCTCCAAAAAAAATTAGGATGGTTCCTCCAATCTTGGTTATATGTATTTAAGAATGGGTCATTGACAGGATTAGAGTAACCTTGAGCAGCTTGAACTTGTTCTTGGATGAAAGGTGGAAACTGTGCAGTCGTAGGACATTCACTCACATGATGGACTGGGCTAGCACAGATAGAATAAATTTTCTGATAATTGAGAGATGATGTGTATTGCACAGGAGATTGTAGATCTAAGGCTAGGTATTTATCTATAAGAAGGTCGACTTTATCTAATTTTTGGGCTATCAGATTCAAATCGATCTTAGGACTAGAATCAGAATGTTTAATTCCATAGAATGATGAAAATATTGATAGATTATAGGTGGAAGAAATAAAATATTCTTTCATCTGCCTAGGTAGTTCTCAGAATTTTTAGCCATTTAATTTTTAGGTGTAACATAGATCAGTCATTCAATTTCAGGATTAGATTCAACTAGGTTAAGATAAAAAATTATATCGTGCATGTATCAGTGCAAACCCTAATGTGTGTAGTTTTTTTTTTTTTTTTAAAGAAGAAGGAGAAAGAAAAGAAAAGAGAAAGAAGGAGAAAAGTTCTAAAGGTGAGATCCTTAAGAAAAACCTAGACCTAAAGATGAAAGATGAAAAAAATTAGTTATGGTTGAGTGTTAATTGTAATCAAGTTAGCAAACAATTAAACCTAGATACTTATGGGTTTCTTAGACCTAATAGTTTGATGTAGAGTGGCTTAGCTTAAATACAAATTGGGTTTGTTCTCACTTCTTTCAACTAGCCAAATAAGAGGTCGGGTCATGGGGGTCCCCCCGTTGCTTGTCTTAGACACCAATTGAATTGGCCAGGTAAGCTAACGGAACCAATTAAATAACCACGAGTCTACTTAGGCTGAGCCTTTGTAGCCTCTTATCCTAGACACCAGTTTCAGGGATGAGTCTAAATTTATTTTGTACTTGACTTCATCATAATACTCAAACTAAACTCAATTGATCCTAAGGGCCAATGTCTACTTAATTTTAGTTAGGCTAGGGTTAATACATGATGCTGGTTGGTGGTTTTTGGGCTAAGAAAGGGTGATGAAATCTCTATCTTATCTTGTTATGGGTGTTGCCCTTAAATTGATTTGAGATGAATACGCACAACCAATTTTAAACAAGAGATTCTATGCAACTAAATTAGATGCATGAAATTAATCAAACTTGAAAGCTTACCTTGTCTCCAGCGATCACCAAAAGTAAATCTAAGATGATGAATGCTTCTAAAAATTAAGTTTCTACTCATGTCATACAATTTTTATTAGATTTATGTGGGTGAATTTTAGGTTAATTTGAAAAAAAAATAACAATTAATACTAAAAAAATAGTTAGGGTTAGGGTTAGGATTGATCTCACCAAGTAAAATTGGAAGCTTTCTATCTCTTTTTTGATTTTTTTTTCTGTACAAAGATAAAAAAAAGTTAGTAAGCTATATTCATAAGAAAATCAAAGAAATCAAACATTAAAATTATTGTCTTCTCTGACAACGGTGCTAGAAATTGATACGATCGCGATGTTGTCGTTAGGACACCATGATTATCAATCTAATTTTAACTTCAATAAAAATTAAAAATATGTAGAAAATAGTGAATCAGGTCGAATCCACAGAGAAGACAGGATTTTGATTTAAAATCTTTGATTTTATAAAAAAATAAAATTTTGAAGAAAGTAATTTAAGTCAAAAAATAAAAATTAAAAGTATAAAAAATAAATTGGATACTAAGATCTACTAACTAGATCCTAGTATCTATTTTTAATAAAAATAAATAATAAAAATTTAAAAATTATAAAATAAATTGGTATTAAGATCTACTAACTAGATCCTAACATTTAGTTACGAAAAATAAAAGATAAAAATTTAAAGTGTAAGAAAATAAATTTTATATTAATTAAAATTAAAATTTAAGTATAAAAAATTAAAAAAAATAATAAAATAAAAAAATAAAATTGCAATAAAGATATGAAGTTGATCAGTCCAGCGTCATCGAGAAGATGGTTGATGACCTCTTTTTTTTTCGTACTCCGTAGAGCGAACTAATTTTTTTCCTTCTTCCCCTTGGGTCTCTAAATCTATCTAATTTTTTTCTTTAATTTTTTCTAGTCTTTTCACTGATTTTTTTTCTCTCAAGACTTATTCCTGGACCTCCTATTTATAGGTGAATTTTTCATATTTTTATGGTAGGAAAAGGAGTTCTAAAATCTTTAGAATTCGTATAATATCCTTTACATTAATTTCTGACTGTCGGATCATCTTTGGACTGCCTAGATCAGCCCAAAAAATAGTTTCTTTCTCCTTATTATGTTTGGATGCGATTCTGACCATCCGATCATGCTTCAGATGAAATCTAGGCTGTCAGATCATGCCTCTGATCTCCTATTCAAAGTCAGGAGCATCCTCAACCATTGGATCGCGCGATGGATGGAATCTAGGCCATCGAATCATGCCCAGGAATCCTTATTACACTCGAGAATGTTGTTAGCCATTCGATCTGGGTCGGAATGAATGTGGACCGTCGGATCGCGCAAAAAGCCTTCCTTCCACAGTGGACCGTGCCTATGGACGAAATATTTTCAGTGGACCGTGCCTTAATTTTGTGGACCGAGCGGCCGGTCCACCATGCACCGAAGGCTCTAAAAATTATTTTTTAGGATATTTTGGCTTGATTTTTGCTCATTGAAAAAGAAAATTTGGTCGATTAGTGAGAATTAAATCAAACCCTATTTCAGGTCAAACAATTGTCAAGTCCATCATGGGTTAACCCAATCACGAACCCAAATTTCTTAAAGACCTATGCTACCTTGTGGGTTTAGCCCAACCATCCTGTATAAGACTCTCTGAGATTATGGTTGGTAATTTTGAAATTAAACCTTAAATAATTAATATGCTCTCCAAATTTATCAAAGTTGAGGATGCAAATATTTTTATTAGAGAATTTGAGGAGGTTTGTGAAACCATGAGAATACATAAAATGTCAGAAGATGCCATAAAACTTAGACTGATCAACTTTGTACTTAAGAATAATGCAAAAAAATGGCTATACATCCTGCTCAACCAGTCAATCATGATATGGAAAGGCTTCATAAAGATGTTCTTAAGAAAAAAATTTTCCTATCACAAGATAGCCAAGTTTAGAAATGAGATTAATCAGTTGTACCAGCTAGGGGGAGAGTCTTTCTGAAAATGCCTAGATCGATTTAAGAATCTCCTAAGTTAATGTCCACATCACGATACAGAGATTTAGAGGTTGTGCCAAATCATCTACGAAGGACTAGATCCAAGTTCCAGAACAATACTGGAATCAATGTGCCAGGGCCAATTCATGTATAAGGAACCTAATGAGGCCTGGCAATTTTTGAAAGATCTAGTAGAAAAGAGTCTGCAATGAGAATCAACTAGAAAAATTGAAAAATCCACACCAGCAAGAGGTGGGATACACCAAGTCCAAACATCTTTAGCTATGGAGGCTAGAATTGCGACCTTGCCCCATAGGATCAAAGCCCTAGAACTTCAAGGACACCACCAAGCAAACCAAATATCCGCACCTATGTGCAATGGATCGGTGCACCGAACCACATCTTGGAAGAATGTCCTTCACTAGGAAACCTAATCGAAATAGGCTTGCACAAGTAAATGCAACCTATCAAAGGCCTATAAATGATCTTTATGTACCAACATATAATCTGAGATGGAGGAACCATTCAAATTTTTTATGGTCATAAGGTTCCAATTCAGGTAGTCATGTCCCGAACCAGCCCTATCTAAGGATCAATCAAGCACCAACCAATCCACCAGGATTTGACCACGAGAAAAGGTTGAACACTTTAGAAAAGGGATTGGAGGTCTTGCTAAAATCAACCTCCGAAACCATGAGTATACTAAACAATTTTATGTAGACTACAGACCGGCTTTTAACTTTCAATACCCAGGCTATTGCCCATTGAGAGATGCAGTTAGGTTAATTAGCCATGGCTGTGAGTGAAAGGAAAAAAGGTAAACTATTGAATCAGTCCGAGGCTAATCCCAAGACCCAGAATAATCAAAGATCGCAACAAGAAACCCAGATCAACTAATTGAATCCTATCCATACATTGAGATCTAGGAGACAAATCAATAATCATGTGGGAACACTTGAAGAAGAGAAAGAAATAGATGACCCACTCTTTGAACGACCGTTTGAGCAAGGCCAATTTGAAGAATCCAAGGCATCATAACCTGATGTAGCACTCAACTCACCAATAGAGCCCTCACCAAAATCTGATGGATCAACTACTAAGGTTGTAGCATCATTCTCTAACAGACTTAGGCCCAACCAAAACTTAGTCCAATTAGATAAGATCTTAGAAGTCTTCAAGAAAGTTAAGGTGAACATTCGCTTGCTAGATATGATCCAACAGATCCCTACTTATGCTAAATTCCATAAGGATCTGTGTGCTAAGAAAAAGACCACCAATATACCTAAGAGAGCCTTTCTAGCAGCTAATATAAGTTCATACCTGTCAAACCACGTGTCTATGAAATATAAAGATCTAGGGTCACCCACCATTTCATGCATTGTAGGAAAAATCCTCATCAATGAGGCTCTATTAGACTTAGGGGTGAGTGTCAATATATTGCTATATTCAGTATATGAGTAATTAGGGTTAGGGGAACTAAAGCCCATGGGAATGACCCTACAATTAATGGATCGGTCCTTAAAAGTTTCAAAGGGAATAGTAGAGAATGTGTTGATTAAGGTTAGTGATTTTATATATCCGATAGACTTCGTAATTCTAGAAACTGAACATGTAGCAAACCCAAAGAGTTACATCTCGGTCATACTTGGTAGACCATTTCTGGCCATAGCTAATGCTCAAATCAACTATCAAAATAGATTAATGAAACTATCATTTGGCAACATGTTTATAGATCTGAACATTTTTAATCTAATTGAAACAAATCAAACAAGAAACTTGAATTGGATTCAGGATAATGTTTATGACCCCATTGACCTCAGCGATGAAGAGTTCGACTTTGAACTCTTGAAGGATCAAGAATTTGAAGAGGTCAATAAAGTCGCTACAATCAGCAAGCATAGGATGGAATCAAGATGGGAGCCCTCAGTGAAACCACTAGAGTTAATGGTCGAACCATTGCCCAAACCATCAGTGGATGAAGCACCCAAGTTAGAGCTAAAATCACTCCCCAAGCACCTCAAATACACCTACCTAAGTCCATAAAAAATCCTGTCAGTAATCATTTCATTAGACCTAAATCCCACGTAAGAGAAAGAATTGTTGATCGTCCTTAGAGAAAATCAAGAAGCATTAGGTTGGACCATGGCTGACATCAAGGGGATTAGCCCTTCAATCGTTCAACATCAAAGTCACCTAGGGGAGGATGTCAAGCCAACTAGAGACCTTCAAAGAAGGCTAAACCCAGTTATGAAGGAGGTAGTAAAGAAAGAAATCCTCAAACTGTTAGACAATGAAATTATCTATCCCATCTCGAATAGCTCATGGGTTAGCCCAATCCAAGTGGTCTCTAAAAAGTCTAGGATCATAGTGGTCCCAAATGAAATAAACAAACTTGTATCAATCAGAGTTTAAACTGAATGGAGAGTCTGTATTGATTATAAAAAATTGAATGTGGCCACAAGAAAGGATCACTTTCTTCTACCATTCATCAATCATATGTTAGAGAGGTTAGCCAGACATGAGTTTTATTGCTTTCTGAATGGATACTTCGGCTACAACCAAATTTTCATAGCACCAGAGAATCAAGAGAAGACCATGTTTACGTGCCCATTTAGAACCTTCATCTATAGATGCATGTCTTTTGGTTTGTATAATGCTCCATCTACTTTCCAAAAGGTGCATGATCAGCATCTTTTCGGACATGATCGAGCGATTTCTTGAAATTTTTATGGATGATTTTTTTATTTTCAACTTTATTTTTTTTGAATGCTTACACCATTTAAGACTGGTATTAGAAAGGTGTAAAAAAAAGCACTTAGTGCTTAATTAGAAAAAATATCAATTTATGATCAAAGAAGGCATTGCCATGTGATCTCAAAGAAAGGTATTGAAGTGGACAAAGCCAAGATAGATCTAAATACAAATCTTCCACCATCTAAATCAATCAAGAAAATTTGTTTATTTTTAGGATATGCTGGTTTCTATAGGAGGTTCATGAAGAATTTTAGTAAAATAACCCATTCGCTGATGAATCTCTTAGCGAAGGAAGTCAAGTTTAAGTTTACTCCTGAATGTCTCGAGTCCTTTGAGAATCTGAAAAAAAAATTGACTTCAATCCTAATTGTGTACCCATCTGACTGGACTCAATCCTTCGAACTCATGTGTGATGCATCTGACCACTCCATCGGAGCTATTTTAGGAGAAGAATCAATAAGCTGTCGTGAGTCATCTATTATGCCAGTAGGATGCTCAAAGACATAGCTTAATTATTCAATGACCAAAAAGAAGTTCTTGGCCATCGTCTTTGCACTTAAAAAGTTTAGATCCTATTTGGTTGGGTCGCATACCATTGTGTACACTGATCACTCAGCCATTAGACACCTTTTAGTAAAGAAGGATGCCAAGGCGCAGCTATTTCGATGGATTTTGCTGCTCCAGAAATTTGACTTAAAAATCAGGGACAAGAAAGGAACAAAAAATATAGTAGCTGATCACCTGTCCCGATTAATAGATGCACTCTCCAACGAACCACCAATTAGAGAATCTTTTCCTGACAAGCAACTTATGTCCGTGATGATTGAACCATGGTATGCTGAAACAGTCAATTACTTAGCCATCGATGAAATCCCTACATATTGGACTACTTAAGACAAAAAAATAAATTCTTTTCGTAAGTGAAGTACTTTATTTGAGATGATCCTTACTTATTCAAACAATATCCTGACCAAATCATTAAGAGATGTGTCCTAGACCATGAGGTTAGAAGTATTCTATCATTCTATCAGGACCAAGCATATGGTGGTCATTTTGGAGCCAAAAAGATAGCAGCAAAAGTGCTCCAATATGAATTTTATTGGCCTAACCTATTTAGAGATGCCCATAAATACTACAAAAATGGCATTAGGTGCCAACAAATATGTCGGATCATGAAGAGAGATATGATGCTTATGAATCTGATTTTAATTGTAGAAATTTTTGATATGTGGGGAATAGATTTTATGGGATCATTTCCAAAATCTTTTGGAAATGAGTATATTCTAGTAGCCGTAGATTACGTGTCCAAATAGGTAGAAGCAGTGCCATGTTGATCCAATGACAGCAAGATTGTTGTCCAATTTCTTAAGAAACATATTCTCTCCTATTTTGGTATTCTAAGGGCTATCATCAGTGATCGCGGAACACACTTCTGCAATCGAGCCTTTGCATCACTGATGAAGAAATACAATATTATCTACAAATTGGCTACACCCTATCACCCTCAGATCAGTGGATAAGTTAAGATCTCAAATCGACAAATCAAATAGATACTAGAAAAGATGATGAGCACAAGTAGAAAGGACTAATCACTGAAGCTAGTGGATGCACTTTGGGTATACCGCACAGCTTACAAGACCAATTTAGATATATCACCATTTAGGATTGTGTTTGGCAAGGTATGTCATTTGCCCGTAGAACTCGAACATAAGATGATGTGGGCAATCAAGAAATTGAACATGGATTTGGATGCAGCTGGAGAACAAAGGAAATTATAGATGGATGAACTTAAGGAGATTAGGAATGAAGCCTATGAGAGTGCGAAAAAAATTTAAAGAAAGAACTAAAGTATTCCATGACCAAGCAATTATTAGAAAATTTTTAAATCTGGACAAAAGGTTTTCCTATATAACTCTAGGCTTCACCTTTTCCCCAAAAAAATTAAGATCGATATGGATTGGGCCATACATAGTCAAAAAAAATTTTCACACGGGATCATAGAAATTGTAAACCCGAATAATGATACCACTTTCAAAGTGAACAGTCAATGATTGAAACCATTCTTGGAGTTGAACACTAAAGAAATAGAGGAGGTTATGATTTTGTATGAACCACAATAAGACTAAGATGTTTGGTTGAAGACGTTAAGCTTAGCGCTTATTAGGATGCAACCCAATTTCTTTAAATTATATCTTTTCTATTGAATAAATAGAGATACCTGCCTTGAGGCTTCAGACTTTTAAGCCACCATCACACCAGATCATCTTCAACATGGAGCACATATTCAACAGATGACATCTTTCTTTTTCTTTTTTGCATTGCATTTTCTTTCCTCCTTTATTGGAGACAATGTAGATTAAGTTGGGTGGGGGAGAAACAACTTGAACTAAATGAGTCCTCGAATAAGTTAAAGATAGTAGTAATTATGTATCTTTAGGCTACAGAATTAATGTTAATCATGTATTCTTAAATAACTGATACATAGATTAGAGGATTCTCGAAATACTGAGGGCTCAAATATTAGGAAAACCAATAAATGATTAAGTCGAGAACAAACAATTGATTTATGAGCATTCTTAATCTCTTCCTACTAACATCAAATGAAAATCTAGCTATTGTGAGTAGGAGTGAAAAATGTCAAAATAAATTTCTTCATTTAATAAAATTAATTAGCACAAGTTTTTTAGCACCACTATCGAGTAACCGGATCTCTTCACCTAAGCAAGCATTAAGTCTTGCATCAAAAAGTGGAAAGTGTGAAGAAACTTGAATAACCATTTTAGCTGACTCGAGTAGTAAGACCTGAGGGGTGTTCTACACCTAACTTTTTAAAGTCAACTGGCTTGGGAGCCATTGGTCTGAAACTCATTACAAGGGTCTAACACAGATGGGATTAAAATATTAAGATATAGCCACTTTAACTTGTAACTTTTTAGACTTGAGTAAGTAAGTCCGAGGGATGTTTTTACACTCAATGCCCTAAAGTCGACTGGCTTGAGAGTTATTGGCCCAAAGCTCACTACACGGGTCTAATAAAAAGCTTAAGGGGTTAAGGTATTGCACACTGTACTTAAAAAAAAAAGAAGAGAGAGAGACAAGTACATCCTTCTCATTTAGAAGCTAGATGATTTAACGATAATAATAGGGAGATGGTCAGGAAAAGTCTTTAAAAATTGTTCATGTTTTCGACTTAACCATTATAATTCTAATATTCCAATGATGTATTCATTAACCTTCTAATTAGATATCAGCTGCAATTAGAAGTGCATGATAGGGCATTCATTTCTTAGCACTAGGATATGTATTATTACTTCTTTTCTTACTCGAGGATGAGTAAAACTTAAGTTGGGGGGCATGATAAATATATGAATTAGGATGTTAGAAGCACTGATTTGTTATTAATTAATCGTTATTATCGAGAATTTGATACTTCTTGATCTCTTTTGTAGGAATTAGGAGATTGGGCGCATACAAGCTAATCTAGGCTTCAATTGGCTCAAAACCAAGGCAAAAGTCAAACATCTAAGGGGCTAAGTGCAGCCATTTGAAGGGTTAAGTCACAACCAATGGCCAGGAAGCAATCTCCAGGATCCAAGGGCCATCATTCAAGGAGCCATTCATCTAAACCCTAGAAGATATGATGCCACCTCATCTAAATCTCCTTATGTGCTGCCTAATCCCTATTTAGTAGGAAATTATTCATGTGAAGAAAGAGATGGAGAGAAGGATGCGCCTTAAATCTTCACACCATCTCCTCACGCCAACTCACAATCCTCCTCTCCTTAAAAAGTCTATGCCCAAACCTCTTTCCATAAAACAATAATTAGAGTCCCCCCTCCCAAAGACTTTCCTCATGCGCTCACCTCTCCCCATGCTATTCTTCCATGCTAAATCTTTCCCTTAGGCACCACATCTCATGCTCCCCTCCTTCCTAATATCACCCCATGCCACAAACTCTTCTAAGCTCACACCAATCCAAGATCTCTCATGCTCCCTCACAGAATAAAGCATCTCATGCATCCCTTCTTATCTACCTTATCTTCACGCCCCCAAATCTCCTTCTCTTAATCAAACACCTCTCCTAATTTTGTTGCATTGCTTATTTCCAAAAGAAGTACATGCCCTCATCTCTTTTCACGCAACAAGCTTTTCTCATGCCATCAAGGGAGCATGCCTTCTTTCTGACACACCAATATTCCATGCCCCTTGGTCTCTTGATTATCCCAACCCTCCATTCACTAAGGTGCCTCACATATTCACTTAATAAACCCTAGCCAACCATCTCTAATTCTTAGTCCCATATTGCTAAATCACATAAACTTTCCCTACACCTACAAATTAAGCCCAACACCTTAGATTCATCCGAAAAGCATCAAGCAAAGCCTTACGCCCTAGCCTCTTCCTCTCATCATGCCTCCCCTTCCACCTAGCTTCCTCACACCATCTTTAAGCCTTCTTTCTTCCTCCACCAATCCAAGCTTCCTTCTCCAACTCATCCTCTACCAAAGGGCGGCCAAGGGATCTTCTTCAAGTGGAAGCATGCAGAAAATTTCAGCAAGCAAGATCTACACCATGAGTGGCTAGAGTTATCAACCTTAAGAGACAGATGAAGTCCTATACTAAAGAGCCTGTTGCTTATCTTTCATATATATTTTATATCTTTTTTTTATGTAATAAATTTTTTTTTTTTGAAGAGTAATCTTATGCTTAATATCTTATTTTAAGTATTTTTTTTGATACAATCTGTGCTCTATGGAGATGAGCCGTGATTATCTAAAGATACGGTTCGTACTCGAGAAGAGATAGGTTGTCTCCCAACTTGACTCTCTTCATAAGAATTAACTTGAATAACTTATACTCCAAGGGATGAGTCATGATCTCAGAATACGACTCATGCTCATAAGGGATAGGTTATATCAAGATCTAAATTTCAAACTATCTTTGCATGCGAAAAGAATACCAGTCCATTTACTCAAGATAGATTCTCAATCCTGAGTGTTTTCTTTGCTTGATCTACATTAAGACTTTAATTTTTTTGATTTTATTTTTCTTGCATCATCTCTTCAATTCTCTTATAAAATATTCTTTCAAAATTTATAATTCTTCAAACACAACTTAGCCTATAATCTCTATGGATTCGACCCACTCTAGCTATCCAGCTGATTTGAAATTTACTATTTATTGCGCATTGACGACAATGCATTAATATGAGAATTTTTGCTTTATTGCTTTTATTATTTTTAAATTATATTATTATATTGATGTGGATCTACTGAGATTCTTATAGTGCTGTAAAGCTTACAACCCCCTCCTTTCCTTTTCTTTTGTAGAGTTATTGGATACTTGTACTTGACTATGGATGGGATTACGATTAAAAGGAATGAATAGTAAAGCATCATTGATATTGGTTGGATAATTAAATTTTATAATTATTCAAATTTGTTATTTGTTATGAAATTAGATCATTATTGTTTATGGATATTGAGGTTGTAACATATTTTAATCCTTATATGATCTCTAAGGTGTCACTTTAGGGTTCATGCGGCCATGTCAAGTGGTCAATCTAGGCTTTGGGTTCAGGGTGTGACACCTAACCCATTTGTTGATGAAAATCTAAGAGATTAGAACATCATATGGAGTAACAGGAAAGTAAAACCAAGCACTTGCCAAAGGGACCATTGCCAGAAACCTACTTCTCTTATATAATGAATCAGTTTGATTCTCAGCTTTTGCTTGCAAGCATCAGATTAATCATAAAAATTTTTTTCCCTCTATCTTTCCAAATAAAACACATATGCGCACGCAAGCGTTCACATACACACACAAGGATTGCCATAAATAGCAAGAAAAAGGGAAAAGAAAATGCTAGCTAGTGAGGTCCACCCACACCCACAATCCTAAAATATAAAAGAAAATAGTCATCCTATATAAGGTGGTTATTCTATAGCACAGTCTTTGGGCTCTTGGGCTAGCCGAAGTGAGCAAGCCTAAGGGAATCACATGCCTAGCACATGAGAAGAGGGGATGATCTTCTCCCAATTTTGTTGAGTTTGGGGGCTTTAGCCTACCAAAATTGGGTAAGAAAAACCCTAGATCCTATCTCTAAGTAATGATCTCCCTCTCCTTGGATTTCCATCACTGATTTCTCGAGAAATCACCATCGATTTTGAGCTCTTCTTTAAGTCTTTTCCTTGGGATTTCACTGAAAAGATTACGAATCTCTTCCCTTAGCCTCATTGGACCTAGTTAAGGGATTAGCCATGTTTTTCTCTTCTTTTCCTAGCTTATTATTATCGTTTGGAGCTAGTGAGCCCCCATATTAGGCAAGAACAAGCACTCCCCATTATGAGTTTTTTTTTTGTTAACCATTGGTGGCTGCGGCACTACTGGGGTCATTTGGCTCTTCTTCGACATTAGGTGCTGCTATTAGCCATCGGCCCAAGTTCCACTGCCATAGCAAGGAGAAGGTGGAAAGGGGAGAGGGATGCTCTATTTTGAATAAGAGAGAGAGAGAGCTATTTCTCTTCACTCTCTTTTCTTTATTCTCTCTCTCTCTTCTCTCTCACTAGTTAGGTTGAGGGTTTTATCGAAAATGAGGGGGGGGTGGGTGTTTAGGAGACTTGGTGGCAGACCCCTGGTGAATCAATATAGGGTTTAAAATAAATAAATTCCACCTTATGATTTTTATACTAACATCGAGATGGGTTATGTAGGAGAACAATTCTCGAATAGGAGAATGTCAAGCAGGTTCCTTAGCACCCTGTTCTTAAATCAAAATATGGATTGATATTTAGTGTGTTAAATTCATTATTAGTAATGGTAAGGATTTCTCAACACAATGATCTATATGAGTATGAAAATTATATATATTGATGTTGTTGTATGATCATTATATATTTATATGTACTGATATATATATCATATTTTGATGAGTTGATGTTGTATGATTTATGATTAATTGATGCTTAATTATAGATATCATGTTGAGAAAAGAAATTCATAATTTAACAGAATTGATAGGGTGTGGGTAGCATCTGGATTAGTTGTCATATAAGAAATGTGGTATGTATGCTGGGTCAACCTTGGATTGGGATGCAATATTATATTTGACTTACCATGGATTGGAATATGACTATGACTATTCTAATAGTGAAAAATCAAATATGACTTTAATATAATGAATGGGGCATGGGCAGCATTTAAACTGATTATCATGCAAGAAATATGGTATGTATACTGAGTCAGCCTTGGACTGAGGTGCAACATTATATTTTGACTTATTACAGGCTAGAACATGGTTGTAATTATACAATATCAAAAAAATAAATATAATTTTTATAATTATAAGAGTGGAAAAAGCGAATCATGTTGACTAGTCGACTATGTGTGAAATGTGCATATCAATCATGGAAGGAGATATAATACTATGGTTGCCGGCCATAGGCCGAAGCATTATTTGTTTGGCCTGTCATAAGTTAGAGCATGGTTGTAACTACTATAATATTGAAATCAAATCAAGATGATGAGCCATGTCTAATTAAGGGGTATCTATGTCCACCTTAAATCTGGGATATAATACGGCTGTGCTATCGAGGTGTGCAGCCTAGGATAACATGAAGCTAACATTCATTATCTTAAATACAATAAAAGATGCATCATAAATAAAATATAATCAAAGATTCAATTCCATCATTCATTAATAATTAAATAAAATTGATTCAGAGTATCTAAATCCAAAATTAGATACTAAACTCATATCTCAAAATTCATAAAATAATTGACTACAAGTTCATAATAATCTAATAAATTAAGTTCAATTATAAAATTTTTGTGGTTGCTAGTGCAGACCTCCAAACCTAGATCTCTCATCATTCCTAATAGTCTTGCTCCTCTATAAAAAAAAAATAAAAAAGATATGAGCTATGCTAGCTCCATACGTAAAATCTATACTTATTGAATCAGACATCAATTTTTCTATGATATTGTAATATTTAAAAAATAACATATATTATAAAAATAAATCATTTCATAGAGTATATAATATAAGTAAGACAATCATACATGTATAAATCATGAATATTTTAATCATGATTCGTAAATCATTCTTGTCATGTATTCATGTTATAGTTAAAATATTTATTCATGACATAGTTCAGAAAGCTACCCTCAGATATTCATGCTATAATTCTTTATATCTATGACAGAGTTTATATTCTTAATCCATAAAGTTTTATTTCATATGCCAACTTTATATCTATCTGTGTTCTTATGGATACTAGCTCTGGATATTGATTTTTTAATCTACAGATTCATTTATAGCTATCTGAGAGTTTTTAAAATTTTTATATCTTTTTTTAAAATATACATATATAGATAAAAAAATAATAAAGTTCATACTTCATAAACATGCTATTTTTATAAAATATATTCATAGAATCACTTGTCATAATAAAATATATCTTTCATATTCCATATACTGATCTTTATTTTATGAAAAATATGATTTCATTAACAATAGATCATTTACATAAAAAATATGATAATTTAAAAATTAATAAAAAATATAAGATCCACTTACCTCATCATCTTAGACTTCAGACTTCACTAGACAAATTTATTAATTTTATTTAAAATATCAAAAATATGATCAATTTCTATTTGATGAATTCAATAAAATTAAATCATAAGAAAAGAAGATAATTAATCGGATAGTTGGTCCAATAACCTGTCTGAGCATCGGGATAATTCAAGGCCTCCTAGTTGAGTCAACATGAATCCATGAGATAAGGAGACATCACTCGATCTAGGATTCATAGTCTTCTTAGAGAGAAAGTAGAGAGAGTCTTGTATCTTTCAAAAGAGAAAATTATGATTAAGATTATCAAGGGTCATGCTAGGATGACTTAATATATAGGGTTAACAGTGATCATATTTTATGAATATCTAGTCAGGGTTAGTTGGGATCCGATATATTGGATGGATATCAAAGTGATTATGGGTCTTCTTTCTAAAAGAATTTCTTGGTTCATAGTAGATGAGAATGACAATAGACTCTGGGTCCATGAATTAGATAGAAAGAGAAAGAGAGAGGGTATAGAGAGAAATTCTAAACAAAAAGAGAGAGAGAGACAAGAGAGAGAACCCTTCTCTCTCTTTTTCTTTTCTTCTTCTTCTTCTTTTCTTTTCTTCTTCCTTTTCTTGGCTGAACAAGGTAGGAATAGAGGTGGTGGCTCGAAGATCGATGGTAGGTGGTGACATAGGAAACCGATGGTGGTGGAGCAGCGGATGGCTAATGATGGTGGAGCAGCGGATGGCTGGCAATGGTTGCCAATCAAAAGAATCATGGAAGAAGAATGAAAAATAGGAGATCTGACCCCCCTATTCATGGATTTTCAGTCATTGGCTGTTCATCGACAGCCATAGCCTCATTGGGACAAGCTATGGGGAGGTGGACAATCTGATCAAGGGTCCAACATCAAGTGGCGGTAGTGCCAGTGGCCGAAAAAAGCAAAAGAAAGGTTAGAAAAATAGGATATTCCTTTTGTGATGGATTTTTGATAAAATCAGTGGCTAGTGGTGGCACCCAACACCATGGAAAGAAGGAGAAGAAAGAAAAGGAAGGTAGGGGCTTTTACCTTGGTTCCAGTGGCATCCCCAACCATAATTTTTTAGGGACACAAGTCTATGATGCCATGAGCTTTGATGAAAGGAGGAAGAAAGAGGGAGAAAGAAGGGAAGATGCTCATGGTGGAGGGTCTTGGAGGAAGGGGAGTTCTCTTTGTAGAGTGCCTGAGGGTCCAGGTGGCCCTAGGACTCCAGTTGCTTTCTAAATTCATCAAAGAAGAAGATCCTGAACTAGATTCATCAGGGAAGAAGAATCCCGAACCGGATTCATCAAAGAAGAAGACTCCCATCATGAGTCTTCTTCTAGCTCTCTTTTTTTATGTTTCTTTCTTTTTTTTTTGTTTGCTATTTAGGTGGGGTTTTGGGCTATCTTAGAGATGGACTAGTCTAATAGACCAGGCCATCACAATTTGGACTAGTCGACATATGTGAAACATGATATTTGTGATGTCAATTATGGATTGAGATATGGTTGCGGGTCACAAGCGGAAACATGATATATGTTTGGCCTACTACAGGCTGAAGCATGAGCGGATCTAGTCCAATACTAGAATGATGATGTGATTACGATCCCACTATGTTAATTAGATGATGAAAAATAATTTTATTGGATTATTATTAAATTGAATTATTGCTTAGGTGATATATGTGACATGGATCTTAGGATTTCTATTATGGTGACAAGTATGCAATGGAGTAGCTATACGGTTAAACTTAACATGTATGTTGGCATGGCATATATATGTGTTTTGTAGCATATATATTGATTCGTTAAGTATTATTCAATGATCTCATTGTGGAGGTATGAATCTTACTATTCTGCTATTCATTAAATATTAGTTTAAAGATATTTCATATTCATGCTGGTGTGAGTATGAAGAATTCTCATTGAGTTATAAAACTTATTCCCTCTTTTTCCTTCAAAGTTGCAGGATACATAACATTAGTCGGTTGGGCATGGAGTTCGAGTGATAGAATCATTAATTTGTTAGTCTGTTGATTTTTTGATATGAAATAAATATATTAATCTTGTGGACCTAATTTGGTAGTGACGGATTAGTTTGGTTTGATAAATATAGTTGAATTTTTGTGATTAATATGATTCTTTAGTATTCTTGTAGATTTGTTTATTATTCTGGCCTTACATGATCTTTAGGAGATTACTTTAGGATTTATTGGCTGTGTCATATGATCGACTCGATATTGGATTCGGAGCATGATAGGTTAGCTCTATCCTAATGAAGCATGGATCTTCTGTGATATATAGTTTACACCACAAAGTGCTGTGTAATGCTTGACAACCACTATTAGAAGATGGACAATTATCAAATAAGATGCTATGCACGATATATTGTTACTATAACTGTCTATGTTTTGATAACTACTATTAGAGCAATTCAACAACTCCTCTGATTTGACATTCAATCAGCTCGATAAGCATGAATCGCGACTATTAATCGGTTGATCGACCAACAATCGATTATTCTCAACCTCTCTAGCAAACTCCGACTATGATGACTCTACTGATTCCAAATCGATGACCATCGGTATATCAAAATTATCGATCGATGGTCATTCGGACTTCCATAATTATCGACATATTCAAACTATCGATATAGAGTCGGCATACCAGAAATCGTCAGTTTAGAAAGTAATAATGGCTAGAATATGATCAGTGATCGATATAACATCCATCCCATGATTACATAGTACCGAAATAAGTGAGACCCACATCTCTAACTGTTACAAATGGTTACCAATAACTCATCTATAAAAGGAGGTAAATGAATAGCATTTGGGTAAGATACTTTTTTGAGCTGATACTCTATCACTTTGAATATTTTATCTACTGTTCACCACTCTCTACTGACTTAAGCATCGAAGGGTCTCCATCGGATATAATTTGATCAGTATAGACTTCTTTTTGTAGATACTCTTCTCCGATGATGGACGCAACAGAGGATTGGTCACAATAGATTGACGCATCAGGTAGGAAAAGATGAGAAATCATGATAAAAATTAGAGCTCAAAACAACTCTATAGGATCCGTCAGGCAATCTTTCCATCAGAAAGATCTTCCTCCTGAAGAAAATCTAGCTTTTTCTACCATAGGATCTTCCAGATCTAATGAGATCTGAGGTGGAATATTTTAAAAAATTATCCTATGATTATTTCAGATCTAAGATCTATTAGATCTAATTTTTATTATCTGATATTAAATCTAAAATTAAATCTGAAAGTATGAGGAATAAAGATATACCTCTAGGATAATTTGATTACCTATAGATGATCGCAACAATGCCCGAGGTTCTGATGTAGCCACGCAGTCACTTGGCCTCTACCGGTATCTACTCAAGCAGGATCTGGATCATCTTCTCCACGTGAATCTTTGCTCCAAAAATCAGATCTGTATCTGATCTGAAAGTCCTTCAAAAGAGCTTCTGAAGTTGGAGCAGCGGTTCTCACAGATTGCTGCAGCCTCCTGATCAAGGAGCCACCATGCCTTGGATTAGCACCAGATGGATGCCCAACTTCTTGGGCGTGAAGAGGAAGAGAGAAGACTAGAGGGGCATGGAGAGGTGGAGGGGTTTCAGGCTTTTGCTGGGTATGGTGCATCATCACTTAGCCCTAGGCACAGATAGGGTTTAAATAGACCCTGCTGCACCATGCAGTGCCACATCATTCGACCAATCAAAAATTTCAATTAATTCAAAAAAATTTGATTGATGGAGTGATGTCATCTGATCAAATCAGATAAGAATTCCAACAATCTCTCCTACTATTGGCGCCAACACTGGATAAGCTCAGTGAGATTGGCGCCCAATAGTTTGAGTTGATCAAGGCATCAGAGTCCTCATCTCATGGGACTCTGATCCTTATCCAATTGGGGCGCACACCCAATCTGATCATGGCAACTTTGAGGTTAATTTAGCAGATGGACACTCTATGAAAACTCTCCAATGATCTCTTGCCAAGTGGCCTTCAGTCCAAGGTCCATGGGTCAATGTTTGATCGATATCCTAAAATGGAAATGACAGGTGACAGGAATTAGCAGGTATTTTTCTTAAATTTATCTTATGAATTAAGACAAATCTTTCTGACCTAGACTGGCTCCAGTCAGACTGAGAGTAACCTTCTCAAGGTTCTCTAGATGAGTCAAATCATATTTGGCTCAGTCGAGATAGAAAAGATTACACGAGGAGAAAGTTAGGCTCAATCGTGTGCTAGCAAATTTTCTTGAACCTAATTGGATCTAATCTAAATCAATCAACTAGGCTCGCTTAATTGATGATATCCAGACCCTAGCTCTTATTTGTGTATCCCAGTTAGGTTCATTTTCATATGGTAATGAGACATGTCTGATCTCATCATCGACATGATCGAAACTCCTTTCGATAGACCAGAACTCTTCTGATTCAGACAATTAGAATGATCGATCATCAAGATCATTCTAATTTCTCCCAAAATCCACCAGTGAACCTAGCAGTATATGGTGGCAACCCATCAGAAATGAAGACGAACCTCTTGGTGCAGCTACCTGTGTGATTGAGTTCCTCTATCATGAGTCCCGACTGAATTAGGGTTAAGGTGAACTTGTCAAACCCAACATCAGTCATATGAATCAATGATCGATCCGAGTTCGATATGAAATCCTAATGGAAAACTCTTTTTCATTATTTCACTCTGCCATGGCTATGGACTTAAGGACTCGATCTTTCGATCATCATAGGACTACTCCTCTCATCTACCGAGGTTGATAGATCTCATCTTGTACGATTTGGTTCCTATAATGAATATGCTACAGCCAACATACACCTCAAATTTGAATGGCTAGAAGATCGAGTTATGGTGTAGTCAAACTATAACACACTCAAGGTAAACTGTTGATATATCTCAGGTCAAAGAACTAGACACACAGCTGCAGCATCGAGCTAGTCATCGATGAGAAGGTAGACTTCCTTATGACTGCTCGAATGGTCACGCTCAGTACTCTCATTCTCAACGAATATCTATACTCTCCTCCGGTATCTCACACGTAGACTCAAGACATATCTATCCTAAGAAAGTGATTATACACAACCTTCCGATCGATCACCATTCTCGTGATGATCTTATGGTCAGGAGCAGTTTATGAGTTAGTTATGTAAATTCAAGTCTTAAATTTTCAACTCTTAAAATATGAATCAACATTCCTACAAACTCAAAGATGTTCACAGACATAATGTACACAATGTGATAGCAGAATAACCCTTTTATTCATTTATAGTCAAAATTATAAATTTGCCCTTAGATTTGTACAGGAATGTGTCAGCCAATCTGGCATCTAGGACACATATCTAACAAACTCCCACTTGACTAATGCCAATTGGCTACATATCTAAGTCCCATTTCTCAAGGTGGGCTTGGATCTTCTACTGGCCTAATGGCTTTGTCAGCGGATCTGCCACATTGTCTGTGGAGTGACTCTCTTAACCTCGACATAACCTTTTTCGAGGTAATCACGGATCAGATGGAATCGCCGCTCATATGCTTGGACTTCTGGTGAGACCTTGGCTCCTTAGCCAGGGCTATGACACCATTATTGTCGCAGTAAAGAGGGATGGTATCCGATGACATCACTCCAAGCTCTGGGCAAACTTCTTGTACCAAAATACCTCCTTCGCAGCTTCCGATGCAGTAATATACTCTGCCTCCATGGTGGAATCAGCAATCACCGTCTGCTTGAAACTCTTCCAGCTAACTGTACCACCATTGCAAATGAACAGACTCCCAGATATCGACTTTTGATCATCTATATCAGACATAAAGTCTGAGTCTGTAAATCCCTGAACCTGAAGTTCTCCATTCTCAAAGACTAGAAATAAATCCTTAGTCCTTCTCAAGTACTTAAGGATACATTTACAGAAGTCCAGTGCTCTTCGTCTGGATTCGACTGATACCTGCTTGTGACACTCACAGCATGGGCTATATCAGGTCGTGTACATAGCATGGCATACATGAGGCTCCTATTGCCGAAGCATAAGGATCTTGCTCATGCGTTCAATCTCCTCAGGTGTGCTAGGGCACATCTTCTTGGAGAGATGAATGCTATGTCTAAAAGGTACTAAACCTCTTTTGGAGTTTTTCATGCTAAACCTTTTTAGCACATCCTCTATGTACATCTTCTGTGAAAGTCCCAGCATCCTATTTGGTCTATCTTTATAGACCTTAATACCCAGTATAAAGGATGCCTCTCTTAGATCTTTCATAGAGAACACCTTAGACAACCATATTTTGACTGAGGTTAACATGGAAATATCATTCTCAATTAGGAAGATGTCATCTATGTACAATACGAGGAAGACAACTGCGCTCCCACTGACCTTCTTGAATACACATGGTTCCTCCTCGTTCTTGATGAAACCAAATATTTTGATCACATCATTGAAACAAGTATTCCAGCTCCGAGATGCTTGCTTAAGTCCATAAATGGACCTTTGCAGCTTGCAGATCTTGTGATCATCATCACTGGATGTGAAACCAAGCGGCTGTTCCATATAGATATCTTCCTCAAGATATCCATTTAAGAATGCCATTTTCACATCCATCTGTCATATTTCATAATCGAAATAGGCTGCAACAGCAAGCAATGTGCGGATGAATTTTAGCATAGCTACGGGCGAGAAGTATCTTGATAGTCAATGCCTTCGCACTGACTATAACTTTTCGCTATGAGCCTACCTTGAATGTCTCCACATTCCCATCTGCACCTATCTTTCTCTTGAAGATCCAATTACACCTAATAGGTATAATATCTTCAGGTGGATCTACCAATGTCCAGACTTGGTTTGAGTGCATCGAGTCAATTTCTGATCTCATTGCCTCTAACCATTTCTCAGAGTCGATATCTGATATCGCCTCGTCATAGGTCTTGGGGTCATTACCATGAGCCTCATTTTCCGTGAGAAATATTTTCTTTATGTCCTCTTGTATAGTACCTAAGTACCTTTCAGGAGGATGGAAAATCCTAGTCGATCTACGAGGTGGAAGAGGTTGTGTTAGGACTGATTCTAATTGATTTGGTTCCTCATGTTCTTTAGCTCGTTGCTCTTGGGAGATATTCTCCTTGAGCTTAATTATTCTTCCGATGCCATCATCTTGAATGAACTATTTTTCAAGAAAAATGGCATGTCGATTTACAATCACATTGTGATCTTTTGGAATATAGAAATAGTATCCTAATGACTCTTTAGGATATCCTATGAATCGAGCTCTAAAAGATCTGAACTCTAACTTGTCTACCTGCTGTCTCTTGACATGAGATGGACAACCCCAAATTCTGAGATGACTCAGACTTGGCTTCTTACCATGCCATATCTCATACGGTGTGGTAGGAATGGTTTTAGAGAAATCCGATTCAATACATATATTGCTGTCATGAGACAATATCCCCTAAGAAACTCAGGGAGGTCCGTGAAGCTCATCATGGAACGGACCATATCTAATAGGGTCCGGTTTCTTCGTTCTGAAACCTCGTTGAGTTGTGGCATTCCAAGTGGAGTCTATTGAGAGACTATGCCATTATCCTTAAGATAGTCTAGAAACTCTCGACTAAGGTATTCACTCCTCGATCTAATCGAAGAACCTTAATGGGCTTTCTTGTTTATTTTTCTACCTCATGTCTGAATTCTTTGAACTTTTCAAAGGCTTCAGACTTGTGTTTCATTAGAAACACATACCCGTACCTAGACATATCATCGGTAAAGATAATGAAGTAGACATAGTTGCCTCTAGCCGGCACATCAAATGGTCCACACACATCTGTAGTACTAGGGCAAGTAGGTCTGTGGCCCTTTCCCCATGTCCTATAAAAGAAAGCTTGATCATTTTGCCTTGAAGGTATGATTCACAAACTGGATATGACTCAAAAGTCAACGGACTCAATAGCCCAGATTTCTCTAATTTGTTAACCCTATCTTCCGCTATATGACCTAGCCTTAGGTGCCACAGATACCTATCATTTAGACTATCTCTAGGCCTTTTAATTCCTATGGCATTTACATTTTGCTCGATATGAAATATAGATACATCAATATGTAGCTGATAGAGATCATTAATAAAAAAATTATTTGCAACTTTATTATTTTCATAAAATATGTTACAATAGTTCTTATGAAAGCTAATCACATAGTCTTCTTATGCTAAACATAAAACAGAAATCAAATTCCTGCTTGCTACAGGCACATAATAACAATCTCTAAGAACTAAATCTAATCCTAACGATAATCACAGAGGGTAGGTTTCCACGATCACAGCAGCAACTCTTGCTCCATTTTCGATGCATAGCATCATATCTCCATCCCTCAGTCTCCTGCTCTCCTCAAGATCCTGCATAGAAGTGCACAAATGAGTACTAGAACCAGAGTCAAGTACCCAACTGGATGCAGAGGAAATCATAAGATTAGATTCTATAACGAGCATACCTCCAGAAGGACCATCCTTCTTGTTCTTCAGGGTGGCCAGGTACTGAGGATAGTTCCGCTTCCAATGGTCATCTGAATTGCAGTGGAAATATTTTTCCTTTTCAGCAGCCTTCTTCTTCGATTCCATTTTCTTCTTCTTTCCATCCACCTTCTGCTTCTTCGCAGACTTCTTTTTCTTTCCAAAAGATTTTCTCTTGAAAGAAGTCTTCTCCACAGTAAGGACTGAGCCTTTTGAACCCTTCAAAGAAGGCTCAGCCATAACCAACATATTCATTAACTCAGCCAAGGTACACTGCATCTTATGCATATGAAAGTTCATGATGAACTGACCATATGCATCAGACAAGAACTGAAGGATCACATCAATATGAAAATCTCTGTCTAAGATGACATCGAGCTTCTCAAGCTCCTTAAGGTCCTTGATCATTGTCAAACAATGATCTTGGACTGACTGTCCATCACGTATTTTAGCTTTAAAAAGTCTTTGGCAGACTTGATACTTGGCTGTGCGACTTTGTTCACCAAACAACTCTTGTAGGTGAGCCAACATTTGATGGGTAGTCATAATGTTCTCATGCTGGCGCTGCAAGTCATCAGACATGGCATCCAACATATAGTACCTGGTTTTGTTATCGTCATCCATCCACTTTTTCAGAGACGCTCTCTGTTCAGCAGTCGGACGTACTGGCATGGTAGGTGGATCCTGGTTCAAGACATGAGTCAGTTTCTTAGAATCCAGAATAAGTCTGTAGTTCCTCAATCTGTCCTTGAAATTGGATCCAGTCAATCTGTGGGTGTCTAGTATTTTGGTCAGGGGGTTGGACGCAGACATATTTTCTGTAGAGAGTCAAAAGTTTCTAGTTAGATTTTATAATCAGACTTAACCAATTTATTTAGGAGTTTTATTTTTAAATAAATCAGGCTCCCACTATTTTCTCAGATCCCTACATTCCCTAGGTAGAGATGTGAAAATCTTCATGATTAGTGATTTCTAGTGGGTGGTGCAGTCTCACCGACTGGCTCACCACCTCACCTAACAGTTATTGGTGATGGATCAACCGATGAGTGGACAACTCTTATTCAATGATTCTCTAATCATGATGCATCCAAAACTTGGTCTCTAATTCATGAAGCTCACCGTGCCTGAAATATTGCTCCAATCCTTACTTAAGTCAGACCCACCATTTGCATGAACTAGATTCCTGATTGGGTCTCTCACCGTATCTGAAATATTAAGGATAACCCATCCTCTAATCCATAGCATCCAATGCCTAATAGACATGGTTGCATCTTCCCGATGCAACTGAACCACTGTTACCAGCCAAGAACAATCAACCCCGGGAAGGACCCGTACATCCACAATGGTGGAAGATCTTAGACTTAATATTTTTTTAGAGAGATTTGATTTAGGTCTCATTAAACTTGACTTGACATAGTCATAACAATTATAACTAACCTAGTGGCATGGGTTAGCTCGAATTGTTAGCCACCTCAAATCAGAATTGGGTCGACACATATGGCCAGGTAAGTGAGACTGGTGGAAGGGATATGCCCTTAACTCGATAAGAACGCTTTCGAGTCAAATAGCTCCCAATTAAAAATCAGTCAATCAAATCTGTCCAACTTATCTTAGACACCAAATTGTCGAACCAGAACCAATTGGGTTAGCCTACAATCCAGACTCTAACCACTGAGCCAAATTAGGTCTTAACTTGATCGAGTCACATCTAAATATGATTCGACCTTGATCTAGATTTAATCCTATTAGGCTGGTCAATTATTAGCTTTCATGATCCCACCTAACCAACTTTTGATTCGGTTTGATCAACCGCTAGACCTAATTGAGCTACCCAAGCTCGAACCCAATTTTATGAAAATGACTTAGATCTAAAATTCTCAATTTTAGACCTAATTAGACTTCATAAGCTTAATTCATTAATCAAGTCTTGGGTTCATAAACAAAACATGTAAAATAAATCCTAAGATTTCAAGATCTAGGATTTTGCAGAAAAGTAAATTTGATTTTTGATTAAGGATGAACGCGCAGCACCCCTACACACCATAAGAACATCCCATTGAATGGGAGGAGAGGGTCTTAAACCCTATTTTGTTCTTATAACCAGACGGCCATGAGAAACACCTTAATCAGAAATATTAATTTAACTACAAAACTAGTTAGATATAAGTTACATATCACATATATAATTTTAGATCTAACTTATACATGCTTTGCATACATCTCATGTATTAAAATATGATCTAATTAGCATGTTTTAATATCTGATACATCACATGTAATATCTAAAAAATAAGATTTAAATTGAATAATTCAATATGAAATCTATTCTAGACAATTACTAGAACAATTCTACAACCAGTCTAGACATGCAACAGATCAATCTTATGTATTAATTAAATTTTATTTTTTATTTTTTGATCTGAATATAATATTTATAATATAAAAAAATAAAGAATAAATTAGATTTAATTTATATTTTAATCACATTAAAACATAAAACTACAAGACTATTCATAGATTAAACTACTCCTAGTCTAGTCATGCATCTCATACATGTTAGATCTACTTAGATTTAATTTTAAATTTTTTGATTTTAGATTCTATCATATCTGATATGACATCTAAAATCCATCAATATCAGATAAATAAAAATAAAAATTAAATTTAAATTAGATCTGAAATAGAGCCATTAATCTGGCTCTGATACTAGTTGAAGGAAAATCTAGCTTTTTCCGTCGTAGGATCTTCCAGATCTAATGAGATCTGGGGCAGAATATTTCAAAAAATTATTCTATGATTATTTCAGATCTAAGATTTATTAGATCTAATTTCTATTATCTAATATTAAATCTAAAATTAAATCTGAAAGCATGAGGATTAAAGATATATCTCTAGGGTAATTTGATTACCCTATAGATGATCGCAGCAATGCCCGAGGTTCTAATATAGCCACGCAGTTGCTTGGCCTCTACCGATATCCACTCAAGTAGGATCTAGATCATCTTCTCCACGTAAATCTTTGCTCCAAAAATTAGATCTGGATCTGATCTGGAAGTCCTTCAAAAGAGCTTTTGAAGTTGGAGCAGCGATTTCTCGATAGATTGCTGCAGCCTCCTGATCAAGGAGCCACCACGCCTTGGATTAGCACCCGATGGATGCCCAACTTCTTGAACATGAAGAGGAAAGAGAGAAGACCAGAGAGGACATAGAGAGATGGAGGGGTTTTAGGCTTTTGCTGGGCATGGCGCATCATCACTTAGCCCTAGGCGCAGACAGGGTTTAAATAGACCCTGCTGCACCATGCAGTGCCACATCATTCGACCAATCAAAAAATTTCAATTAATTCTAAAAATTTTGATTAGTAGAGTGATGTTATCTGATCAAATCAGATAAGAATCTCCACAATCTCTCTTACTGTTGGCGCCAACACTGGATAAGCTCAGTGAGGTTGGCGCCGAACAGTTTGAGTTGATCAAGGCATCAGAGTCCTCATCTCATGGGACTCTGATCCTTATCCAATTGGGGTGCACATCCAATCTGATCATGGCACCCACTTTGAGGCTTAATTTAGCAGGTAGACACTCCACAAAAACTCTCCAATGATCTCTTGCCAAGTGGCCTTCAGTCCAAGGTCCATGGGTCAACGTTTGATCGATGTCCTAAAATGGAAATGACAGGTGACAGGAATTAGCAGGTGTTTATCTTAAATTCATCTCATGAATTAAAATAAGTTCTTTCTGAGCTGGACTGGCTCTAGTCAGACTGAGAGTAACCTTCTCAAGATTCTCTGGGTGAGTCAAATCACATTTGGCTCAGTCGAGATAGAAAAGATTATACGAGAAGAAAGTTAGGCTCAATCGTGTGCTAGCATAATTTCTTTGAACCTAATTGGATCTAATCCAAATCAATCAAACTGGACTAGCTCAATTGATGACATCCAGACCCTAACTCTTATTTGTGTGACCCAGTTAGGTTTATTTCCATATGGTAATGAGACATGTCATGATCTCATCATCGACATCATCGAAACTCCTTTCGATGGACCAGAACTCTTCTGATTCAGACAATTAGAATGATCGATCATCAAGATCATTCTAATTGCTCTCAAAATCCACCAGTGACACCTAGCAGTATATGGTAGCAACCCATCAAAAATGAAGATGAACCTCTTGGTGCAGCTACCCGTGTGATTGAGTTCCTCTATCATGAGTTCCGACTGAATTAGGGTTAAGGTGATCTCGTCAAACCCAACATCAGTCATATGAATCAATCGATCGATCCGAGTTCGATGTGAAACCCTAATGAAAAACTCTTTTTTATTATTTCACTCTACCATGGCCATGGACTTAAGGACTCGATCTTTCGATCATCATAGGACTACTCCTCTCATCTACCAAGATTAATAGATCTCATCTTGGTGCGATTTGGTTCCTACATGAATATGCTACAGCCAACATACACCTCAGAATTTTGAATGGCTAGGAGATCGAGTTATGGTGTAGTCAAACTATAACACACTCAAGATGAACTATCGATGTACCTCAGATCAAAGAACTAGACACACAGCTGCAGCATCGAGCTAGTCATCGACGAGAAGGTAGACTTCCTTATGACTGCTCGAAGTCGTCACGCTTAGTACTCTCGTTCTCAATGAATATCTGTACTCTCGCTCCGGTGTCTCCACATCATAGACTCAAGACATATCTATCATAAGAAAGTGACCGTACACCAACCTTCCAGATCGATCACCATCCTCATGATGATCCTATGGTCAGGAGCAGTTTATGAGTTAGTTATATAAATTCATGCCTTAAATTTTTAACTCTTGAAATTATGAATTAACATTCCTACTAACTCAAAGGATGTATCACAGACATAATGTACACAATGTGATAGCAGAATATTCTTTTTATTTATTTATAGTCAAAATTATAAATTTACTTTTAGATTTATACAAGAATATGTCAGCCAATCTGGCATCTAGGGCACATATCTAACACCTCCCCCACCTCCAATGGTGGAGCCCAGCTCTTCACGTCCTGTAGTCACTATGGATGCATAAATTGCTACTTTAATACAACAAATAAAGATATTGATGGAGCTGGTACACAGACTCCAACAACAACAGACACAGCAATAGTAGCAGCCATTAGCGAAGGAGCCGGTGGCACATTCGGTGCCATCCAGGCACAGCCGTCGTCCTCGACGGCACTCATCCTCTTTATCTCCAGAACCATGATCGTCTCAGCATTCTCATCGAGTCAAGCAATCACTTACTCAGCATTCTCATTATGTCGCTCATCATTCATGATGATCTCCCTCTCCTTCTCATGTATATAGCATTAAGAAGGAGAAAAGGCCGCGTGCACCTTCTTCTCCATCCTCAAGTTCTTCAGGAGATTCTATCCTTGGATTTTTTCAGCAATGACGGCTTGATGACTATGAGCATAAATTCAAAGAGATCGACCACCAACTTATCCAACTCCAAGTGAAAGATCGAAAGTCTTCCAATGACCTTAACTTCCACATTGCCTAATCTCTCTCTCAACGTATCTTGGATGAGGAGATCCCATCTCGGTTCAAGATGCCGTAGATGGAGCTATACAATGGCTCCAGTGATTCGATTGATCATTTAGAGAGTTACAAGGCTCTCATAATGATCTAGGGGGTGACCGATGCCCTCTTATATATTAGCTTCTTGGAAATCATTTGAAAAGTTGCTCGAGCCAGGTATTCTGAGCTTTAGCCAGAGAGTATAACTGTTAGAATATGCTATGATTTCATATGTATAGTTTAAAATTTTTCTAAAAATTTATGCAGTGAAAGTAAATAAATTAAAATATTTTTTAATTTAAATACGTACCAAAATTGATCTAAAAATTATATCTATGATCATGATATGAATATGCTACCTTGATTTGAAATCTAAAAGAAAACAAACATTAGCAAAATCAAATCGGAGATCAGATCTCCATACCTTAGATCCTATGGATGTCTGAAGTTCTAATTGTAGCCACGCATGCATCTTATCTCTGCTGGTATCCATACAAAAATGTCTGATCGAAGCACCAAGATCTCGCTTCTCAGTATTGGATCTACATCTTTTCTTCTAGATCTCGAAGAAGGAGATCGCTGCGTGAACTCTTTCACGTAGATTCGACGGGATCTGAACCAGATCATCAAGAAGAGAAGAAGAACTTTTCTTCTTCTCCTCTTCTCTCTCTTTTTCTCTCTTAGATTTGATCTCTATCAGATCTAGGCATTGGGATGTAAGGAAGAAAGGAGGTGGAGGCATTGAGATGATTTTGTCCTAAAGAAGTCGCCCACTTCTTAACACCAAAAACTCAAACCCTTCTTTTAATTTTTGTCACACCAAATCTTCTTATCCTACACACAACCTCTTCTTAATGCCCTAAAAGATCAAATCTTATTTGATCTTAGGCGTTCAAATCCAAATCAATAGATAGAAGGGTGTGGAAATAATGTTGTGCGGCGAGAAAGGAACTCCCACAAAAATTAGCGCATGCCAAATTTTTTTTAGATTTTTGTCACATAAAAATATGATTCCTTACATATCATATCAGATGAGTTTTTATTCTATTTTAAATCAAATTTAAATAAAAATAAAATTAAAAAGAAAGAGAATCCCAGATAAGGTGGGGCACCAACTATTGGTGCCCCCTCTCCTTCACACATGCAAGAAGAAAAAAGGGGCGCATCTCAATGCGTGCCCTCCTATTCATGGCATGAAATATGAAGAAAGAGTTTTAAAGAATCTGGGCTCTCTGAGTCATGGTTCTTTTGATTTAAGTTGAGTCATAATCAGATTCAAATCAAATCTGAATCAAGTCGAATTCGAAAGGCTGTCAAGTCTGATCTAATCAAACTTGAAATTCAAATCTGATTTGGATAATTAAACTCAATTAATATTAAATTAAATTAAATTAAATTTAAATTAATTAAAATTTAATTCATAATTTAATCAGCTCTAATAAAATTATAATATTTACAATTAAGTCTCTGTGCTAACAATTAGCAGCTGCCAAAACTGTAACGATTACAAATTAGCAGTTTTTAAAATTCAAACTATCAATCTGATTGATAATTCAAATATAATCCAAGCCATTGATCAGGTCATGCTCCTTTTGTATGTGATCCCTCAGGTTATATTCTGTCTGATAGTGAGATATATCGTGATCTTCATCATAGTATCATCAAAATTCTTTTCGATGGGCTAGAATGATTCCAACTCACCTAAACAAGGATTGTTGATCCGAAAATGATCTTAATGAATTCTCATGATCCACCAGTGACACCTAGCAACATGTAGTGGCAACCTAGCAGAATAAAAAAAGATGAACCCCTAGGTGCAGTTATCGTGTAATACAATCCCTCTATCGTGAGTCTCGACTAGAAGGAGGTCATGAAGAACTCATCAAACCTCATTGTCAGTCATATGCTAGATTGGCTCGACTCGAGTTCATCTGTGAATCCTATGGAAACTCTTTTTTAGTATTCACACTTACTCTGATTAGAGATTTTCTGAACTCAGTCTTACGAATTGCATAGGACTTCTCCTTTTTTACCAAAGTCGATAGATTCCATCTAGGTGTATCCTACTTCAAACAGTAAATTTGAACCTACAATAATCAACATACACAGCAAGGATCCGAATGGCTAGGGACCAAGAAAATATACAGTCAAATTAAGTAGCCTCGCTGAGAATAGCCAATATACTATAGGTCAAAAGACCAGTCACACCATTGCAGCATTGAGAAGATCACTGATGAGTGAGTAGACATCCAAGTGGTTTCTCATGTTGGTCATGCTCAGTGTAAGTTATTCTCTAACAACCACCTACACTCTCATCCCAATGTTTCTACACCATAAACTCAAGACTCATTTGCCCTAAAGGGAGGTGATCCATGCATCGATCTTGAATGGATTGATCACTATCCTCCGTGATAATCTTTCGATCGGGAGTATTTAGAAATTAACCACTAATGATGTATGTATCAAATTTTCAACACCTTGAGAATATACAAAATGATCTTTGTTAATTTTTAAGACAAATCATGGACACAAATGACATGATTGGTTATAAAGATTGTCCATCAAGTACAAAATATGTCCTAAAGAAAAGTATGTGCCAGCCAAGATTGATTTTTAGGGCATACATCTAACAAACTCTCACTTGCACTAAAGCCAATCTGTCATATATCTGAGCCCTATCTTCTAAAGACAGGCTTCGATGTTTAGCTGGCTAAGTGACTCGGACCCACCACTATTATGTGGAGTCTACTCTCTGTACCTCCATATATTTCTACTTGAAGTAATCGCGTATATCTCTGCTCTATGTGCATAGAATGTTGGTGAGATCTTGGCTCCTTAGCGATAGTTATAGACCATTATCTTTGCAGAATAATGTCATAGCATCTAATGGTATGACATCAAGTTTTGCAACTATCATAGGAACCAGAATGTATCCTGTACATCTATAGCATATTCAGCTTCCATTGATCGATTATCTGAAACCCTTCCAACATATCGAACCAATATTACTCAAAAATACATGCTAATGTAGATATTCTACCATCAACATCAGTATATCCTTCCACTCTTAGCTCTAACCCTTCTTCAAAAATAAGGTTTAATCTCTTAGTGCTACTCATGTACTTAGGAATATTTTTACAGTAATCTAATACTCCTAACCTGGATTCGACTAATATCTGCTCCTGACTTTCACAGCAAGATATACCAAGTCGAGTACATAGCATGACATATACCCATGCTTAAGAGGATAATGGATCCCTCTTGAAGGTTTTAATACCAAACCCTTTCAGCACTTCTTCTATGTACATGTCTATAAAAACCAAACATCCTTTCGGGATCTATCTCTATAGATCTTTATTTTCAGAATATTTGACCTGGATCTTTGATAAGAAAATTCTATATATAACCACATCATAATCGATGTCAGTATAGGACCCTTCCACTGACCTTCATGTAACTACATGATTCCTCCTTATTTTTGATGAAATCAAACAACAATTCCAACTCCAAAATTTTAGCTTAAATCCACAAAGGATTTTTGCAGTGCGATCTCTATCACCGAAAGTAAAATCTATAGACCACTGTAAATAGATACCTTTCAAAGATATCCATTTAGTAGGGCTATCTACATATCTATTTCTCAAGGTCGATATACAACATCACCTCGTTGTAGGTTTCAGGATCATCCCTATGTTCCCAATCTCCCTCGAGAAATATTTTCTTTGAATTCTTTGTAAGAATATCAAGTACCTTTCTAAAGGATGGGAGATCCTACTAGATCTATGAGATGAATGAGGTACTATATATACTGGCTCTCTTAAATAGCTTGTAGAGGTCATGTGACTCGTTGTTCTTTAGAGATTTTCTCTTTGAGTTCATCCTTCCACTATTTTCAAGAAAATAGTATGATTGCTCACAATCACATTGTGAACCACTAGTAAAAAAAATTGACATCCCAAATACTTTTGAGATACCCCATAAACGAGCTTTCACAGATCTATCCTCTAACCTGTCTACCATATCATATCTCATATGGTGTGGTGAAACTAAATTTAGAGAAAATCTAATTTAAATTTTATAAATTAAATCTTGTTTCTAAAGAAATAATAGTTAAATTAGTGATATTCATGATTGGATCGGATCATATCTTATACAGTGTCATTGCTCCTCATACACATCCCTTGAGCTGAGGTGTACAAGGAGAATTCTATCATAAAACTATACCATTCTCTTTAGATAATTGATAAATTTTTTATTTGATATTGCATCCTCAATCTGATCGAAGTACCTTTGGAATTTTTTTCGATTTATCCTTTTTTACTTCACATCTGAATTCTTTGAACCTTTCAAAATTTTTTAGATTTGTATCTCACGTACATATACCTATACTATAACTTTTTATTGGTAAAGGTGATGAAGTAGTGATAACCTCCTAGCTTGACTCATCAAATGGGTCATGCACATCGTATGTGTACTAGGATAAATATCTCAGTGGTCCTATCCCTTTGATCCGTAAAAGGATAGTTTGGTCATTAATCCTCAAAGAGATGATTCACAGACTAGATATGACTTAACAGTCAATGAGCCCAATACCCATTTTCTCCAGTCGGCAGATCATTTCTTCTCATACATAATCTAGTCAAAAGAACCATCTATATACTTTAGGTTATTTGATTCTGGATCTCTTAGACCTAATGGCATTCACTATTTTGCTCAAATAATTTTCACAAATGCATCACCATGCAAATGATAAAAAATTAAATCCAAACAGTAATCACTGAGGTTAGGTGCCCACAGCTACAGTGCAATTTTTGCACCATTACCGACTCAAAAGAATCACTTCACCTTCTCTCAGTCCTCTTTCTTCTTTAGATCCTATATTAAAGTGCGTAATATGCACTAGAGTCTAATGAAAAAAAAATTATAAGATCAATTTTAAGCAATTCGACATACCTTCTAAAGGCATATCAATATTTTTTTAGGTTCTCCAGGTATGTACCTCTGAACTTTTTAAGATCCTTTAGTTACCAGCATATTGATCAATTCAATTAAGATGCTATAATATTTATTCATATAATAGTTTCACAAACTATCTATATGAATCAAAAATTGAAAGATCAAATCTATTAGTAATTTCTTATGCATAGTCATGTCGAGCTTTTCTAGCTCTTCAATATCTTTGATCATCGATCATGGACAAACTACCCATCACGCATCTCATGTACTGTATGACTCTGATCATCTCACAACTATTACAAATAAATCAGTATGTCATTGACAGTCTATATGTCCTTATGTATATATTGGATTTCATCAACTATGGAGTCTAATTTATAACACCTAACCTAATTGTTAATGTCCAACCATTTATCAAATATAGCTTGTTGACTATGGATTAGAAAAGCTGATGATATTGAGTTAATCTGGTAAAGAACATGGCTTAATTTCTAAAAGCTAAGAACTATTCTTAGATTTTTGAGCCAGAATATGTAATTGATTTCGGTTAAATGGTTGATATTTAAGATTCAAGCTAGAGGGTTAGAAGCTGAAGAATTGATTATAGAGAGTAAAGATTTAATTAGATGATTATACTTGTAATAGTTTGTTCTAGAGATTTTAAAAACAAATAAAGGCTCCCACTAATTTTTTGAGTCTCTCATACTCTTCGGGTGGAGAAATAGAAACCCTAACGCGATAAGTAGTTCTAGTGGATGCTACGGTCCCATCAATGTACGGTATCTCACCTAACAATTATTAGTGACACGTATATCAATATATGGATAACTCTTTATCCAGATGCTTCTCCAAGTATGTTGCAGTAATTTGGTCTCTAAGTCCTGTGGCCTCACCTCACAGTTATTGGTACATTTCTTAATTAAGTCCGACTCACTGTTCACCAGCGAGTGTAAAGCCATCATTGGGTCCCTCACCTAACAATTATTGAGTCCAACTCCATCTTTACCCTGGGGCATCTAATGCCAATAGAGTGGTTGTGTCTTCCTGATGCAACCGAATCACTGTAATCAGTCGAGAACGATCAATGTCGAAAAAGGCACCCGCATCTCTACAACGGTGGAAGATCAATAGACTTAATATTTAGTGAAGAGATTTAGGTTCAGATCTCTTCTAATTAGTCACATATATCTGATGTAATGACTAATCTGATTTGGATCAACACATTTCATGTCTAACCAACTTAGTCGGCATGGGTGAACCCAGATCAACAAGTAAACTAATACAAAACATAATCTTCCAAAATAGTCAGGTAAGTAAAGATGAGTGAGCATCTCTCCATTACTTTTTTTAGACACCAACGAATTGATCAGGTCAGACAATGGAACCAATTAAAGAACCACTATCTAATACTTACTTTAGATATCAAATTGGTTGATGAGAATCAATTAGGTTAACCTATAAACCCGAGCTTTAACTGCTAAGCAATTCGGTCTTGACTTAATCAATTCACATCACATGTGAATCAATTTGACCAATTACAACTAAATTCAATTTTGAGCCCCTTTAACCTAATCCCAACCAACTTGATTAGGTTTGATCAACTGCTCAAAATCGAAAAAGGATTCTAACCTGATCTAATCAATGATCCTAGTTGTAGTTTAGCCTCTAAACCTAATTTGTTCAATCCATATTCGAAACTCATATTTTATGCATTGAAATTTAGATCTTAATTCTCAATTAAGTGCATTATTTATATAGATTTAAGTTTAGATCTTGAAATAATTTTTAATCTAAATAATTTATATTGTATCTCATACAATTTTGCTGTCTACAGAATCGAGTTAGCTCATCTTGATATACGAATCGACTTGTCACAGTGAATTAGCACAACACTGAGACAAATAGAAACCTATGATCTAACCTGCACAATTGAACCGGCTCATCTGTAAATGAGCTGACCTACCAGGGTCTTGAGTCGACTCTAACAAAAAAGAATCAACTCACCAAACACTCGAGTTAACCCAATTGAGAATCGAGTCGACTCCACAGGCATGCCAGTCATGATTTTATGATTTCATGCAAACAAAACCTAGGGTTTTGGATCTAGAATTTTATAAAAATTAAATTTTAGATCGTGTGTTAAAATAATATATTACATATAATATTTAATAATTTAAAATATATAAAAATATATGCATAATCTGATTTAAATCTAAAATATGTATCACATATAATTTTTCATTCACTGTTCAACTTCATAAAAAATATCACAGTCAGCACCCCAACACGTCATAAGAGAAAAATCCATCGAATGGGCAAGAGAGGGACTTTAATCCCTTCATCTTCTTATGACCAGATGGCCATGGTGATTATTCCAATTCAATTACTAAGCTACTAAGAGATTAATCTAATATATCACATATGTAATTAATTAAAAATCAAATCTAATTATCTTTCATATGTCAAACATATGAATAATAATATTGAATCTAGGCATATAAGAAAAAAATTTAGTAATCATACTAAATTCAAATTAAATCTTAATTAATATATTCAGATTTAAAACTAATTTTAGATCTAAATAACTCATGATTTATTTTAGATTTGAAATAATTTTAGATCCAAAATAATTCTGTAATCATATTACAGCATGTAGAAAAATCAGATCTAATATTAATTGATGTTCTACATCATTCTAGAACAACCATTCAGCATAACAGGATTATGTCAGGACAACCTTATTTCAAAATGATGTTGATCATTTTACTAACCTTCAGATCTGATTTCTATAAATCAGATTTCAGATCTGAGAAATTTTCATATTCGTATTAGAACCTATGCTCTGATACTACTATTAGAATATGCTATGGTTTCGTATGTTTAGTTTAAAATTTTTTTAAAAGTTTATATCGTGAAAGTAAATAAATTAAAAAATATTTTAATTTAAACATATACCAGATCTGATCTAAAAATCATAGCTAGGATCTTGACATGAACATACTACCTTGATCTGAAATCTAAAAGAAAATAAATGTTAGCAAAATCAAATCGGAGATCATATCTTCATACTTTGGATCCTATGGATGTTTAGGATTCTGATCGTAGCCACACATGTGTCCGACCTCTGCTGATATCCACACAAAGATGTATGATCAGAGCATCAAGATCATCGATGTGCTAGCACCTTGCGGATCTTGCTCCTCGGTATTGGATCTACATCTCTTCTTCTAGATCTCAAAGAAGGAGATCGCTGCACGAACTTTTTCATGCAGATCCGACGAGATCTGAATCAGATCACCAAGAAGGAAAAAAGAACTTTGCTTCTTCTCTTTTTCTTTCTTAGATCTAATCTCTATCAGATCTGGGTATTGGGATGTAAGGAAGAAAGGAGGAGGAGGCATTGAGATGATTTTATCCTAAAGAAGTCGCCCACTTCTTAATGCCAAAAACTCACACCCTTCTTTTAATTTTTGTCACACCAAACCTCTTATCCCATGCACAACCTCTTCTTAACACCCTAAAAGATCAAATCTTATTTGATCTTAGGCATTCAAATCCAAATCAATGGATAGAAGGGTGTGGAAATAATATTGTGTGGCAAGAAAGGAACTCCCATAAAAATTAGCGCACGCCAAATTTTTTTCAAATTTTTGTCACACAAAAATATGATTCCTTACATGCCATATCAGATGAGTTTTTATCTTATTTTAAATCAAATTCAAATAAGAATAAAATATGGAAGAAAGAGACTCCCAGATAAGGTGGTTGGCGCCCCCTCTCCTTCACGCGCACAAGAAGAAAAAAGGGGTGCGTCTTAATGTGCGCCCTCCCTTCTTGGCATGAAATCTGATGAGAGAGTCTTAGAAAACTCGGGCACTCTGAGTCATGGTTCTTTTGATTCAAGTTGAATCTTAATCAGATTCAAATCGAGTCCGAATCGAGTCAAATTTGAAAAGCTGTCAAGTCTGATTCAATCAAGCTTGAAATCCAAATCTAATTTAAATAATTAAACTCAATTAATATTAAATTAAATTAAATTAAATTAAATTAAATTTAAATTAATTAAAATTTAATATATAAATTAATCAGCCTCAATAAAATTATAAGATTTATAATTAAGTCCCTGCACTAACAATTAGCAGCTGTCAAAACTGTAACGATTACGAATTAGCAATTTCTAAAATTTAAACTATCAATTTGATTGATAATTTGAATATGATCTAAGTAATTGATCAGGTCATGTTCCTTTTATGTGTGACCCCTCAGGTTCTATTCTGTCTAGTAGTGAGACATACCGTGATCTCCATCACAGTATCATCGAAACTCTTTTTGATGGGTTAGAATGATTTTAACTCACCTCAATAAGGATCATTGATCTGAAAATGATCTTAATGAGTTCTCACGATCCACCAATGATGTCTAGTAGCATGTAGTGGCAATCCAGCAGAATAGAAAAAGATGAACCCCTAGGTGCAGTTATCGTGTGATACAATCTCTCTATCGTGAGTTTCGACTAGACGGAGGTCATAGAGAATTTGTCAAACTCCATCGTTAGTCATATGCTAGATTGGCTCGATTCGAGTTCATTTGTGAATCTCGTGAAAACTCTTTTTCAGTATTCATACTTACTCTGGCCAAAGATTTTTTGAACTCAATCTTACGAATCGCATATGACTTCTTGTCTACCAAGGTCGATAGATTCCATCTACATGCATCCTACTTCAAACAACGAACTTGAACCTATAATAGCCAACATACACAGCAAGAATCTGAATGGCTAGGGACCAAGAGAACGTGTAGTCAAACTAAGTAGCCTCACTGTGAATAGCCAATATACCGCAGGTCAAAGGACTAGTCACACCACTGCAGTATCGAGAAGACCACTGACGAGTGAGTAGATATCCAAGTGATTTCTCATGTTGGTCACGCTCAGTGCAAGTTATCTCTAACAACTATCTACACTCTCACCTCAGTGTCTCTACACTGCAGACTCGAGACTCATCTGTCCTAAAGAGAGGTGATCTGTACATCAATCTTGAATGGATTGATCATTGTCCTCCGTAATAATCCTTCGATTTGGAGCATTTAAAAATTAACCACTAATGATGTATGTCTCAAATTCTCAACACCTTGAGAATATATAAAATCATCTTTATTAATTTTTAAGACAAATCATGAACACGAATGACATGATTGATTATAAAGATTGCTCATTAAGTACAAAATATATCCTAAGAAAAAGTATGTGTCAGCTAAGATTGACTTCTAGAGTACATATCTAACAATAACTTCTTTTGAGCAACTCGAACACTCATTCATGGCCCATTTTAGCACTAACCGAAAGGTGCGGCAGATATAAGATAGTCTCTTCTCTATCAAGTAAGGTGAGACAGAGACATTGAGAGATTTTGTGGCTTACTTTAACAGGACCACACTTAAGATCAAGGATCTCAATGAAGATATGGCCATCTTGGCTATGAAAAGAGGTATGAAGAGATCCAGATTCACCTACTCTCTGGATAAAACTCTCCCTCAGATCTATGCTGAACTTTTAGAGTGTGCATCAAGTATATTCGTATGGATGAAGGTGCTTCTAACCGATGCCAGTCAGAAAAAGAAATAAAAAAAATTGAAGCTCTGATCGAATCAAGTCGGTCAACAACCAATAAAAGAGCTTCACCCCACCGATGGAGTCCAAGGTCAAATAATTATGACAATAGATATGACTTTTATACTTCTCTTTCTGCTCTTCGTGTGCAGATCTTAATGAAGAACGAAGGAGAGGAGTATTTTCGACATCCCCCTCTGATGAAAGCACCACCGAAGAGTCATGATAGGAAAAAATATTGTCAGTTTCATCATGATCATGGTCACAATACCAAACAATGTATTTAGCTCAGGGATGAAATAGAGGCCTTGATCTGATGTGGCTATCTTGGAAGATTTCGATAAGATCGTTTAACTTAACCTCCCACCAACCAATAGCCTCAGCCATAAGCTGAGGAGACGATCAACAATTAGCCTCGACGGGAGTAATCAACATGATTTTTGGACAACCAAAGGATTGGGGGGCAACTTCTGAAGAATAGTTGACAAAAAAATAATGACATGACAAGATAATATCTTTTTCGAAAGATGATGTTTGAAGAATACAGACTTTTCATGATGATGCTGTCATCATCTCGACAACGATAGTAAATTATGATGTGAAAAAAATTCTAGTCGATAATGAAAGTTCTAATGATGTTCTCTTTTATTCGATAATGAAAGTTTTACTCAATACCATTAGTCAGTTTTATTGGAGATGCAGTTATCGTAGAAGAAAAAATTACTCTCCTACTAATCGCAGGAACAGATCCATAATAAAGTACCATTCTCTTGATATTCACGAATGTTCAAGTTTTTTCGACTTACAATGTCATACTTGGACGATCAAGACTCAATACCTTGAGAGTAGTTGTATCAACATATCATTTATTAGTCTGATTTTCAATAAAAAATAGAGTCAGAAAAATACATGGAGATCAAAAACTTACTCGACGTTGCTTCATAGTCTCTATAAAAAATAATCAATCTGAAGGTTCTTTGTCTATTGATAAATTGGACCAAAGAGAAAATGAAGAAAGGGGTGAACCAACCAAGCAACTGATTTCCATCCCCTTGAAGAAAGATAATCCTAAAAAGATGGTCTAAATTGGATCACAATTATCTGATCCAGAACGACAACAACTGGTGAATCTACTAAAAGCAAATGCTGATATTTTTGCTTGGTCAGCGACCGATATGCTAGAAATTTCTCCAGATGTAATAACTCACCGACTAAACATTGATCTTAAAGTTAAACTAGTGAGGCAAAAGTAAAGACCTTTTGCTCCTGAAAGATAGAAGATCATCGATGAAGAAGTCGACAAGCTTCTCGCAGCTAGTTTCATCAGAGATGTTAATTATCTCGATTGACTTGTCAATGTAGTGATGGTGAGAAAAGCCAATGAAAAATAAAAAATCTACATCGACTATACAAATTTAAATGAAGCTTGTTTGAAGGATAATTTTTTCTTACCAAAGATCGACCAACTAGTTAATGCAACTTTGGGATACTGACTTTTGAGCTTTATGGATGCCTTTGTGGGCTACAATTAAATTCGGATAACACCCAAAGATGAGGAGCACACTGCCTTCATAACTGACAAAGGCATCTACTATTACAAAGTAATGTCATTTGGTTTAAAGAATGCTGAATCTACTTATCAATGGTTAGTCAGCAGACTATTCCAGGCACAAATTGGATGCAACATGGAGGTCTATATTGATGATATGCTGGTGAAAAATTTTGAAACTTTTAATCATATTTGGAACTTGGAAGAAGTCTTCGACACACTTCAATGACATCAAATGAAATTGAATCCAACTAAGTGTGCATTCAGGGTAACCGCTAAAATTTTTTTTAAATTTCTTGTGTCACAACAAAGAATTGAAGCTAATCTCAAGAAAATAAAGGTGATCATTAATATAAAGTATCTGACCTCCAAAAAAAAGATACAATAACTCAATAGAAAGATCGTTGTAGTCAGTCGATTCATCTCAAGGCCGACAAAAGAATGTCTATCCTTCTTCAAGACCTTACGACAAGCATAAAATTTTTCATGATTAGATGAGTGCCAACAATCCTTCGAGGATCTGAAAAAATATTTGACATCTCCACCATTACTCACAAAACCAAAGATGAGAGAAATATTGTATCTTTATTTGATGACTTTGATAGAGATGGTTAGTTCCATACTTATTTAGGAGGACGAAAATTGAATTCAATGACCAATTTATTATACTAGCAAGGTACTTCATAATACTGAAATATGATATTCAAGAGTGAAAAAGATGATCTATGCTTTGATCATATCATCACAATGACTTCGATTGTACTTTCAAGCACATCCAATAGTTATCTTGATAGATCAACCATTGAGGGCAATTCTCTACCGACCCAATACTTCAGGTTGAATGATGAAGTGGGCAATAAAACTCAGTGAATTTGATATTCAATATCATCCACGACTGTCAATGAAGGCACAAATTTTGACCGACTTTATCGCTGAGTGTACTATATCCGATGATAATCCCAAAGATGAACTTGACGGTAAATCGAAGTAAATTGAAACTCCTGGGGCAGACTTAGTATCGGTGTGGGTACTACATGTTGATGGAGCATCAAACACATAAGGCAGTGAAGCCAGTCTCATCCTTACTAATTTCGAAGGAATCATAACTGAATATGTCCTTCGGTTCAATTTTAAAGCCTTAAATAATCAAGCTGAATATGAAGCTCTTTTAATTGACTTGAAGATTGTCAAAGAACTTGATATTAACAACTTGAAGGTCTTCATCGACTCACAACTGATCATCAAACAAGTTAAGGATGAGTTTGAAGTCCGAGACCCCATTATAATGAAGTACCTTTAGAAAGTGAAGATCTTATATCAATCTTGAAATATTTTGAGATCTCTCATATTCTAAGAGTAGAGAATGTTCGGACTGATGTACTTTCTCGACTCGTAACTACTTTATTCAGTTTGCTCGATCGGACATTTATCGAATACCTTAAACAATCGAGTATTGACAAAATCAAAGAAGTGCTACAAATCAATGACGAGCTAAGTTGGATGGACCTGATCATTCAATTTCTGACTGATAGAACTCTACCTGCAGATCCTTCAAAAGCCAAATGACTAAGGTGGATGGCCTCACAATATATTTTAATAAATAGACAACTCTATGAAAGGTCATTCTCCCTTCTCTTACTAAAGTGCTTGAGACCAACGGATACCGACTATGCGCTCCGAGAAGTTCATGAAGAGATTTATGAAAATCACTTAGGGGATAAATTATTAGCTTATAAAGTCTTGCGATAAGGATATTATTGGCCCATCATGAAAAAAGATACAGCTGAACTTGTTCGAAGTTGTGAATCATGTCAGAAGTATGCTAACATATAATATCAACCGACCAGCAAGCTGACAGCAATTATTGTACCATGGCTCTTCACATAATGAAAAATCGATATACTTGGTCCTTTCCGTCCGACATCTGATCAGAAAAAATTTATAGTGATTGCCATTAATTATTTTATCAAATAGGTGAAAGCAGAACCCTTAGCATAAATCACTGAAAGTAAGATGGAAGACTTCATTCAAAAATTAATCATATGCAGATTCAGTCTACCACATACTATCATCACTGACAATGATCGATAATTTGACAATTAAAATTTCAAAAAATTTTATGCAAAATTTTATATTATGCACAAGCTTACTTCAGTCGGCCATCCACAATCTAATGATGAAGTGGAGGTGACAAATCGAATAATTCTATATGGTCTCAAGACCAGATTGAATGAAGCTAAAGGCCTTTGGGTGAAAGAATTATATCCAATCTTATGGGCATATCGGATAACTCCTCATATACCGATAGGAGAATCACCATTCAACTTAGCTTATGAAACTGAGGCGATAATTTCACTTGAGATCGGATTGCCATCAGTAAGAGTTGAGCAATATAATGAGTCGAGTAATTCTGAATATCGAAGAGCCGATCTAGACTTACTCCTGAAAGTCCGACAGCAAGCTTAAGTTCGGATGACAGCATATCGACTGAGAATAGCCTGATATTACAATGCAAAGGTCAAACTGAAAGTTTTTCATCCAGAAGACCTGATCCTAAGAAAGGCAGAAGTTTCAAAGCCTCTGGATCAAGAAAAATTATCTTTAAACTGGAAAGGACCTTACAAGATAATCGAGATAATTCATCCGGATGCATATCGACTAGAAACTCTCGATGGAACGACTATTTCTCGGACTTGGAATGCTGATATGTTTGGAATGAAATATTGAGATTCTAAATCTTAAAATCTTCAGTTATCTACAAGTTATCTACAAAAATGACATCACCGATAAATAATCGATCAATTCGTACCGACTATGTCTTGATTTTTTACTGTAAAAATCGACTTAAGTCGAATGACTACTCACACCGACTTAGCTTTAGTTAAGCAGAATATTATGCTGACTTGACTCCGATCGAGTAGAAAATATACTAACTTAACTATAGTCAGTCGAAGGATATTCGACTTGTCACCGTCTATCAAATACCTAAAAGGTCTACAAGGTAAGTCGGTTGACACCCGACTAGCAGACAAACTCTACTACGATTATTGGTCGACATTCAACTCACCGATGGATAATCGATAATCTGATTGTTATTCAATGACATTGACTATACATCAAGATTGAAAAGAGATTCCATACTTAGAAAATTTCTTTTTATTCGTTAAAGAAGAGATTACAAAATTAGACCCAGGGTCCAATTACAAAATTGAACTATTGTCTGATTACAAAAAAAAGAGAGAAGATATTATACCGGTCACCAGTTGGCTTCTTCTTCAGCTTGCTCCAATATAGCTTGGATGGTTGGAGCAGATTCTGATGTAGCCGGTGCATCTCCCTCATTCGATATGGTGGTTTCCTCGATAGCCTCTTCTCCCAAACTAAGAGGGATGATACTGCTCAGATCTAAGTCCGGATACAGTTTTCTAATTGCATCTCTGCCGTCTTTGTATCCGACACAATAGAAGGTGAATCTGCTCTTGAGAATTTCATCCTTGTACTCCTGTGATTCTCTGAAATTCTCAATGGCTAGATTCAAAGCACCTTTCATTGACTCTGCCTCTTCTATGGCGGAGGCCGACTCTACATTGGCCAGTGCCAACCTCTCTTTGGTGCCCGATGCCTCTCGCACTCCACCTCAAGTTCTTCTATGCATCCGTCCCTTTTCCTCTGAAGCCGATTGATTGAATGCTTTTTGCTCTTAATCCGAGACTCTAGGGATGTGATATTCTGTTGAGCAGACCCTAATTCGACTCTGGTGGACTCCAATTTAGCTGTCGCATGGGAGATCTCTTCTTGGAGCTCCTTCTCCTGTTCAGTTGCTGCTTGAAGCTGTTCGACGGCAGTAGCTTTCTCGACATTTGTGACTGCGACCCTGTCCATCCAGGCCCAATGAAGCTCAACAAATTTTCGATATCCACTCTTCAAAACGTTCATATCGTGTGCCAACTGAAAAGAAAGAACAAGTCAGATTTTAAAAAAAAAAATAAGTATCGTCAACTTACTCCAAAGATCATCGGGTAAAAGGAAGAAAATATTTTGGGCATAGTCCGATCTTTCCTATTCTCTCTGTTAGTCAGGAGAAGAGCAGTCTTGATGAGTCGTTTAGCCAATATCGAATTGGCCAAAATTGACTCATCGACTGGGATCCGAATGTCGAAGAGGATGGGGAGACTCGTTGATGATCCATGCTCGACAGAAATAGCCGGTGCTTTTTCTCGCTCTCCAGTTGGCGGTCGTTCACCAAAGTTGGAGCTTGACTGTGCTCGAGACCGCGTTGGCACAGCGAGAGGCACCTGAGGAATAGTCTACCTGGTAGCAGACGGTTCTGGTTTGGCCGTGACTGCAGATTTGGCCTAAACCCCTACTAATAGTACCGCCAATGGTTTTGGTGCGGCATCTTCATCTCTCGCCGTCTGTACTTTAACCGATGGCACTTCAATAGAAGGAAGCGTTGTTGGAGCCGACAACACTATAACCGGCTCAGCACCAGGAGTTACCATCGATGGAATGTCAGGCTCCCTCGTCGGTACCGATGCTGAACCAATCTGACTCTTTTTTGTCATTTGGGATGATCCGACGCCAGTTGCTGCTCTCTTCCTGGTAGCATGTTGACGAATATCAACAGCTGGGACTCGTGCTGCTGAATGCATAGCTGCAATCAAAAAGTAAAAGGTCAGCTACAAAATTTGAAAGTAAATGAAAAATCAAAAGATCGACTTTGCTATACCTAAAGAAGTCACCAAACTAAGTCCGGCATCATAGAGAGCTTGCTCCGTCATTAGCTCTCACTATGTTGGGACTTTCATATCCTTGAGTCAGAGAAAATCTTTTCGATCAATAATATTGATCGACTATGTTCATTTGGGCCGGTTCTCGGATCGCTCTAGGACGAAGGAAAGCCCCAAGCAGACGAAGAAAAGACAAAGAAAAATTGATTCTTTCACTTATGAATAGATGATGGAAGATCAGAAATAAAAGGTAGACCCTTTCTTGGGTTGAAAAACCACCAACCTTTGACTTTTGGATGAGGACGAAGGATGAAGAAGGCTCGAAAAAGAGAAGGACTAGGGTTAGTTGGAATGAGATGACACAATAAAGCAAAACTAATAATTAGCCGAATGAAATTCGGAGCTAATTGAGTAGGGTAAAGATGGTAGTAATCAAGGAGATTTCGGACAAACTCCAGAATTAAAAATCGAAGACCGACCCGAAGGTCCGCTACATAGAATGCAACCTGATCCGGAGGAGAATTCACTTGACCATCCGAACCAAGAGCAAAGAGTTGAAATTGCTTCGAGATACAATACTATTTCGAAAGCCGATCGACATTGGATCCAAACAAGAAAGAAACCTCCATCTCTGGATCCGAAAGAAAATCATCGATTGGATTCTCCGATTGACTATCTCGAAAAGTTGAAGCCTTCACTTTCTTATCCCTATTTACCATTGAAAATTAAAAGAAGAAAGATGAAAACCTAGAAGGAAGGAGTGAAAACTTAACCTGAAACTAGAAAATGATGTGAAGAACAAAAAAGACTCCGAAAGCTCTCAGCATCCGAGATGGAACCCTTTGCTGCAGAAGAGAATGACGAATGCAAAAGCAGAAGATCTAAATGAAAGTGATATTATATATATATATAGGACCCTTCAATAGTCCGGATGAAGTTATTCAAATCAATGCTTCTCCAGATTTTGACACGTGGCTACATCAAAATCGATTATTGATCAGACGGTTCGACGCACCTACCTTCAAATTATACCACCTCACTACTATCTGCGTGAACGGCACAGAGCCAATGACATCTGGATATATGGTTGAAATCGACTAGTCAGAATCAAATCATTCGGATTCATCGGACGTCAGACTATCTTCTTGAAATGACACCCCAATGATGATCTCACGGTTATCAAAACGACAAAACGGCTAGAGACCTTTTGTTTTTCAAAAAAATCATTAATGTCTGCAGTCGAATTGGAGCTCGAGACAATATGTGGCAACTCCCTTCGTCCAACGTATCAAACCACGTGCTAATCCATATGTCAGACTACCTTGAACTTGGGAGTGGGAGGCAACTGTTGGGGCAATTCAACCGACTCCTCCGATTCTGACATTCAATCGGCTCGATAAGCACGAACTGCTGACTATCAATCGATTGACCGATCAAAGTCGGTTATTCTCAATCTCTCTAGCAAATTCCGACAATGACGACTCTACTGATTCTAAATCGATGACCATCGGCATATCAGAGTTGTCGATCGATGATCATTCAGGCTTCCACAATTACCGATATATAATCGACATATTTAGACTACCGACATAGAGTCGGCACACCAGAAACAACTAGCGCAGAAAGTGCATAATGACCAGAACATGATCAGTGGTAGGTATAACCGCCCATCCTACGATCACATAGTATCAGAATAAGTGAGACCCACGTCTCTAACCGTTACAAAAGGTTATCAATAACTTGTCTATAAAGGAGGTAAATGAACAATATTTAGGTAAGATACTTTTTTGAGCTGATACTCTGCTGCTTTGAATATTCTATCTGTTGTTCATCACTCTTTACTGACTTAAACATTGAAGGATCTCCACCAGACATAATTTCGATCAATATAAATTTTTTTTTGCAGATATTTTTCTCCAACGATAGATGCAATAGGAGATTGACCGCAACAACTAACATCAAGCAAAGCAATCAGCGGTGCAAACCATGCAACGTGGCAGATCCTAGATCTTCTCTGACAGCTGGACCCGCCAACAGCCAGTGTACCATTTTTTGTTTTCCATGATACAGAACAAAATGCATCTTGTTCCATAATGACCTTGACGTCCTCTTGACAATTCCCTGTCCTCTTTTTACACAAAAAGAAAAATAAAAAGGAAAAAGATCAACCTTCGAGGATTCAATTTATTTAACAATCATAAGTTGTTCTTTATTCTTAGGCTCAAGTTCGACTGGAAGGCCTTGAGTAGGTGATGGCATTGGATCCCTGACGAAAGCATCATCTTTGCAGCATAATCTCCATTTGAATCTCGTGGCTAGATAATGCATTGTAACAAGTGTCTCTATTCTTGCAAACTCACTGCCGGGGCAAATTCGCAGCCCGCTTCCAAATGCCACAAAGCAGTAAGGTGGAATTGATGATTGATTCTCAAATCGTGTTGGATCAAATTTACATGGTTCTTGGAAAATATTAGCGTCCATATGTGTTATGCTTGATGCCCAGAACACCTAAAACATTAGAGGGACAAAATTCAAGTTCTATAAGAATGGCTAAAAATCTTCTATTCAAATGTAGCAATTAGTAAAAAATTCTTCAAGTTTTGTCTCCCTACCTGCCACCCTTTTGGTATGAGGTACCCATCAAACTCAACATCTTTGAGAGCTCTTCGAAAGCTCCCAAACAGTGGAGGGATCATCCTTAGTATCTCCAGCGCAACTCTCCATGTATACTTCATCTTGTAAAGATCATCCCACGTTAGAGCCTCCCCTGGGGCCTTGCTTTTGGCTATCTCTTCCTGCTCTGCAGTCCATAATAAAAGAGTACAAAGTGATAGAAGAAGAAATAGAAGATTAATAATTCGATTCTACTGAGTGTACACCAGAGTCCCCACTAATTATAAAGGAACATTTTGTGGGCTTCGTTGAATTCAAGAGAGTGGTGAAGTATGGGTAGTGGAATGTCTCAAATGTGACAAAATGTAGAAGAATTCTTATAAAAAACATGAGGCAATCATTTAAAAAACTCATATAAATCATATATATATATAGTGGAATTAATTAAAGCATATACTTCTGTTGCTAATGCATGTAAAATAAAAATCAAACTGCATCAAGAAGATTTGTTACCATGAACAACAGCAGCATAGGTGACCTGATCGTTGGCGAGGTGGCGCATCATAAAGGTCATGAGGGTGGACGAGGTGTCATGACCAGCTACCAAGACGAGCATCGCATTGTCCACAATTTCTTCATCAGTTAATCCATTGGTGCCATCTTCACCACCCAAGGTAAGCAAATGGGTGATGAGGTCTTCACTAGAAGAGACCTGGCCTTGGGCCACCATAGCCCTTCTCTCTCGGGTGATTCTGGTGAGCACTTTTCGAGCCCGATGGCTTGCTCTCAGGCTCTTACCGAAGTGGGTGAAGGGCAGGTTCAAGGGCACTGCCCACATTCCCGCCAGCATGTCCGCACAATCCTTTCCAAGGCCTTCTCGTAGGGGCCCTCTCTCCAACCCAAATATGAGGGAGCATATGATGTCAAACGTGAGACCCTTCATTAAAGGCAACACCTGAAAATAGTTACGAGGATATCAGTGCTGTGCTTGTATCTGTGCCTGTTATTGTCGCAATTGTTTTGCTCTAATAGCAAGTAATTGATCCCATGGTGACGTCTATTAGTCCCATAATGGGCATTTGCAGCTTCTCTTTTATTTAGAAAAGCTAGCTTGAGACTTGAAATGCTTCTAAGGCGGTATAAAACAGACTCAGGCTTCCACCTTGAAATCGCTTACTAGGGCTTACATATTTGAATCGAAACATATACCTTACAATAGTCATTAAAGCAAGAGGGAGGTATGAGATTTACAATAGTCTTTAAAGCAAGGAGGTATGAGATTCTTAAGGTGCCTTTGGTTACACTTTTTGATTTTTAATTTTTAAAAAATATTTTTTATTTTTTAATTTTTGTTATTGAGTAAAAACAAAAAAAGTAAAAAATATATTTGATAACTACATTTCTATAAAGCAAAAAGCAACGTTTGAGGACGGCAGATGAAGAGCTCGATGAGGGAGAAGGATTCAGGAAGGGAGAGAGAAGGGGGTAGGAAGGTAAAGAGCTCAATGAGAAAGAAAGATTTGGACTCTTTATTTTTTGATTTGGCGTTTTAGATTTGCGGAAGTAAAAAAAAAGCAGAAAAGTAAGTTTTGAAAAGCAAAAAATTTTTGCTTTGCATATAAAGTAATTATTTTAATTCTTTTGCTTGTTGCTTTTTGCTTTTCATGGTGTTACCAAATATTGCTTTTTAATTTTTATTTTTTAAAAATTAAAAAATAAAAAAAATATTTTTTTAATGGCTAACAACGTATAAAACTTTAGCAAAATAGAAGCTTAAGATTCTTATTTTGCTAACTAGTATCCTCTTAAGATTAATGACATAAAATTTGCCTTCATTGATTCTGAAATGATGGTTATGCCTTCAAGAAAGCTGCAAACTCATTTCTTTTATTCCTCATTTCTATTCTCTATGAAATCTTAAGTTTTAGTCTATTCTAGATACCTTAAGCTTCTTAATTCTTAGTGGAGAGCGATTGATGATTTACAACCGTTCATGAGTAATATTCCTATTGCCATCATGTTGTATATAATTAGTTGAATTAAATTTTTGAGGCTTACGTTTTAAAATCGCTTGGAAGATTACATCCCATGTTTTTAGGCTGGGCCGCCTCACGACTACCGTTAATCTTTTTAATCGCTGGATCTTGTTAAGATACTTAAGCAATAAGGCTCTAGATATTATAACAAAATGTTGATACCAGTTAATATAGGAGGCCAGATAACAGCAAGATATTGGTATCTCTTTAGTAATATCTGAATCTGATAAAATTGAAACAATATAGAGAAGATTAGCATACCCCTGTGCAAGAATGGCATGCACAGATCGAGAAATGATCCCAAAAAACAGCAAAATATTGGTTATGCACATATGCTTAATGCAAAAGTTATGACTCCAAAATTGTCATATGATATGACCGTTGATAAAGTAGTACTACGCTGGGCCACGAACAGAGTTGGGTAGGTGGGGAATCCTCCGTTTTATTTTTTGTTAAGTAACAGCCTCACACCCATGCATCAACAATTCAGCATCATGATCGATTTATTGCCTTGAATTGTAACCATGTTAACACCTCTAAATTGCTTTTCTTCTTTTAGCTTCTTTTCTTTCAAGATTTTATTTATATTTATATTTATATCTATTTATCTATTTTTGACTGTGACTGATATCCCAAAGGGCAGTGCCCTTCCAATATCATTACTTTTGGTTATAACAAGCAAGATAAGAACCATACCGTGACGGTCTGCCGGCCGATCCAATTCATCTTAAGATGATGCCTGACCTCCCTGTCTATTTTGCCCACGTAATTCTTCAACACATCTGGCTTCAGGAACTGCATCACTGCTGCTCTCACACGCTTGTGATCCTTTCCAACCAATTCAATTATGGTCCTTTTGCCCAGTATCCTGGTAAGAGAACTTGGTTGCTGGGGAACCAATGCTTCATTCATGAATATGAACTTATTCGCAGCAGGACCGGTCAGAAAAATTGTCGGTGCCCCGAAGAGTGATAGCTTCGAGATTGGCCCATACCTTTTTATTCTTCCCTCGAGCCACTGCTCGCCGGTGCTCGCCTGCATGGCTCGGAGAAGGCCAAGGCTTTGGCCGATGATGGGGAGGCCTAGAGAGCCAGGAGGGAGTCGTTTTGATGAGCTTCTTTGTTTGGTCAGAAGAAGATGGATGATAGGCAGCAAGGCAAGGAAGAGAACCAGCAAAGCTACAATAGCCATTGGAAGATTGGAGATGTTGAGTATATGGCTGCAGATTTCAGAGACGCAGAATGAGGCCAGGCTTTAAAAGAGTTGGGATAAAATTAAAGTTGGTCATACAAACCACTCGGTGAGTTCAAGTGTACCTGGTTTTCCTTCCAATTGACTGGGGACACCCCCTTTGCTACGGGTCGCTTTCAGAAAGATAGGACATTTGAATCATTTGAAAATGTTCCGCGGGTAAAATCAACTTTTTCTCTCTCTCCTAACGTCGTCCACATTTAATTTTCTATGGGCATTAATTAGAGAAGACAAGGAAGTGACTAGTTTAGTCGTTTGTACAGATTGTCTGGATACAATATTAAAAAGAATCCACGACAAAGTCCGCATTGAAGGGTGGTCCAAACACGTGGTAGGACAGATATAATCAATAATCAATAATTTCTCGATCGTACGTCGTGTCGGTGCTACGTCCCTGTCCAGGAGAAAATATTCGTGCAACGGTGATATCACGTCACCGTTGTAACAAATTAATAAAACATTAAATATAAATAAAATATATAAAATAATGTGAGATATTATTCATAAAAATTAATATAATATATGATAACCGATAAAATATAAAAATATTGATTCTTTTTGTTCCATCTATTTTCATCTTGTCATGTATTTATTTTTTTTTTTTTATTGGATCGGAATAGCATTTTGATACAAAATTATTTTATTCTCACTGAAGCTGTATATTATTTTAAATTATACAATCTTTTTATACTATACTTTTTATTTTTAATTTAATATAACTTAGGCCTTTTTATCAAAAAAAAAAAAAAAAAGAGCATGACTTAAAGTGATCCTTTCTTACAGACATCCAGCGGGATAAAGTGACAGAAACAATGGATGCAAGTGCTCGGGTTGGGTCTGTCCAGCTTCACTCAAAGCCAACACCCAACTCTAGTGAAGTCTAATGGTAGGATCCAGATGTAAAATTAACTTGCTTGGAAAAACTTAGACCATCATGATCCCATCGTAGGATCGTGACTAGTTTTGTGAAACAGATGATGGATGTAATTTGGGATCAGGTCTCGGATCAGGACAGTATTAATTCATTATCTGAACTTTAAGAATGGATTGTGTTGGGGTGAACCCTCGATTCACCACCGAGTGGCCAACCGACCAAGAGGATCACATCGATTTTGACGAGAGCCAGCAATTCAATTTGAGTTTCAGCCGACTAAGTCCAGTCGGCTAAGTTCAACATGTAACTGATGATCCAAAATAATATTCAGCTGACGACTTCCTCGGTGTTTTTACTGGCTATCTTAATCTCGAAAGAATAGAGGTTGAGCAATCGTTAGTCGGCGTAGTTATTAACTACCAGTGCTCATGGGGTCGTGGGATGCAATAATCATCCACTAATGATTCATTACTTAGTTTTAATGATGGTTAATATGGTAACCACCCAGTAAATGCAATAACTCTCACGTTTTGAGTTTTAAGGGATAGGAGTTACATAGTAATAGCATTCTCCACTATGTAAAAGAAGGTAAGCAGAAGTACCGGGATCAGATATTTTTAACTCAATGTTTAGCTCTTGCACATTGGTTCTTTCTACTATTCCCTATCTTCAACTGACTTAAGTATCGAAGGATCCCCCGTCAGACAATTTTTGATAAGCAGACTTGATTTTACAGGTTTTCTACCGTCCAACAAGTAGGCGCAACATCTCGACTCACGACCGACTATCTCGTCGGAGATTCATGGCAATAGTCTAGCATACCAAGAAAGGGAAGGGTGATTTGTGATACTCCTCAGCAGGAACCATAGCCAAAATGAGGGTGCAAAATGCTTCGACCAGTTTTGTCCGACGTTCATCTCTATATGAGGCACTTCTGGCGACTAACATTGAATCCAGTGCTTCATGTCTGGTAATCACAGCAGACCAATCATAATTCACCGCTCTAGTGTAGTAGGTGAAAACTCTTACAGAGCCTGTTCACAGTCTGTAATATACTGTGGAGCAGCAACAATAACAACAACATCTAGAGGAACCAGCGCCACAGGCTGTGCCATCTAGGCACACAGACGGGCTCTTTCTCTGCCCCATCAACCGGCTTGATATTCACATCGCACCGAACCACAATCCCTTTGGCACTTGTGATGCACTGATTCTCAACCTGATTGATGCTCACATTGTGCAGACACAGTGGAAAAATGATCACTTTTCCCTCGATGAGCATCTAAAAAGGGAAAGTGACATCATTCTCTCTCTAGCTCTTCTAAGGAAGATTCTACTTCGGATTATTCTCGACATCCCTACGAATCCCAACGACGGCTGGATGACTATGACTGTAAGCTGCAGGAGATTGACCACTAGCTCAATCAACTTTAGCTTAACAATTGAGATTTTACTGGCATCCTCGGCATCATTCATCCCTTATTCTCTCAATGGATTCTGGATGAGCCAATTTCTGCCCAATTTAAGATGCCACAACTGGAGCCATATGATAGCTCCACCAATCTGCTTAACCATCTTAAGAGCTACAAGGCTCTCATGCTACTTCAGGGGGCTTCTGATGCCCTTCTCTATATTACCTTCCCGGTTACTCTTTAGAAAACTGCTTGAATCTAGTACTCTGAACTTTAGTCAGGAAGCATCTATTTTTTTGAGTAGTTTGAACAACTCTTTGTGGCCCACTTCAGCACCAGCAAAAGAATACCACGAACATCTGATAGTCTCTTTTCTATTAAATAGCAAGATAGAGAATCATTGAGTGATTACGTGGCACATTTCAACACTACCATATTGGATGTTTGTGATCTCAACGAATCCATGACCATTTCAGGTATAAAAAGGGGGTTATGTAGTTCCAGATTCACCTATTCTCTAGACAAAATGTTCTCCCAAATATATGCTAAACTATTCGAGCATGCATAGAAATATAGTCATACCCAGGAAGGTGCTTCCGATCGATGCCAATCTGAAGGCAATGGTCGGAAGAAAATGAACAAAGGTGAAACCTTAGAGGGGTCCAGCAAAGTTCGGATCGATAGAGAGGCCCCATCTCACCAACAAAGTCCAAATCCGAAGAATTTCAGGTATAGTTATCACTCTTACACTCCCCTTACTACTCCTTGTGTGTAGATACTCATAGAGATAGAAGGAGAAAGTTATCTCCTCTGCCATCCACCAATGAAGAAATCACCGACATCTTGCAATCAAAAAAGGTACTGCCATTTTCACCACGACCACGGTCATGACACCAAACAATGCATCCAGTTAAAGGATGAGATAGAAGCCTTGATTTGATGGGGTTATCTCGAAAAGTACTTACAAGACCGTCCTACATAATTGCCTGTCGATCTCTAACCTCAGCCACATCCAAAAAGAAAACTCATGCTCAACCGATAGCAGGTGTGATCAATATGATTTCTGGAGGATCAACACCTGGGGGGGCAGAATGTTCGGAGAACTCAATGAAACATCAGCGAGGAGATAATACCATCATTTTCTTTGATAAAGATCTTTGAGGAGTTCAAACTCCTCATGATGATATTGTTGTTGTTTCCATGACAATAGCCGATTATGATATAAAATGATATTTAGTTGATAATGAAAGTTTCACTGATGTATTATTCTATGATACCTTTTTTCAAATGAGAATATCGACTGACTGACTAAAATCTGTTAACATGCCTTTTGTCGGATTTATGGATAAGTCAATAAAAATAGAGGAGGAGATAGAACTTTCTAATAACTGCTGGACAGCGATCTTAACAATCCACCATACAACTTAACTTCCTCATGGTCCGTGTTCCATCGGCTTACAATGTGATATTAGGACAACCTAGATTAAATGCACTTCGAGCTGTGGTTTTGACATATCATCTATTTGTTTGATTTCCGACAAGAAATGGGACAGGAAAAATGCGAGGAGATCAACAATTGGCCTGATAGTGCTTTTTAACAATGATTAAAGGAAAGAAGCCTTTGAAAGCTCTTCCAATTGATGGGTTGGATCATAAAGAGGAAGAAAATCATGGAGAACCCATCGAGCAACTAATTTCGATCCCCTTGAGAGAAGAAGACCCGACAAAAATGATCCAAGTCGGATATCTACGGTAAGTCAAGATCTTCGAAAGATGCTCATGGCTTTTCTATGGAAAAATGCCGACAATTTTGGTGGCCAGCTTCCGACATGCCAGGTATTTCTTTTGATGTGATTATCCATAAATTAAATGTTGACTCATAGTGTAGGCTAGTATGTTAGAAAAAGAGAAGTTTTACTCCTGAAAGATAGAAGACTATTGATGAAGAGGTCGACAAGTTGCTAGCTGCTAACTTCATTCGAGAAGCAAATTATCCATATTGGCTGGTATTACAGTCAAAGACTCATAGATCGGCACATGAAGTATTATCCACTTTGGTCTACGACCCATAGTCTGAGAGTTATATGAAATATTTTTGAGCCTCACGATTTTGCATCTAAAAAGATACCTCTTATGGGAAAGATGGTCCCTTCCTATATAAGCTAGATTCTTTTTTGACTCCAATCAAAATGAGACTAATGATATCCTTTTTTCTATATTACAACATAGCCTCCCCAATCAAAAAAAAATCTGTGTACTTCACAGACCGTGTCTGTGTACTCTCATAGAGTGGTGTTTAAACGAAAGGAGCTCCACAGTCCACGGAGGGTAATGCCCTCCTTCTAGTGCTAATGTTGCAGTCAAGAACTTATGGCTCGGTGCGTGAGGTATTATCTATTTTGGCCTATGGCCCATAGCCCGAGGACTATATGGGCTATTTTTGGGCCTCACGATTTTACTCCTTAAAAGGCACCTCATGTGGGAAGAATGGTCTTTTCCTATATAAGCTAGATTCTTCCTTGACTCCAATCAATGTGGGATTATGATGTCCTTTCTTCTACACCATAATAGCTGGCAAATATGGTGATGGTCAAAAAAGCAAATGGCAAGTGGAGGATATACATCAACTACATCGATTTGAATAAATTTTATCCAAAGGATAGCTTTCCACTATCAAGAATCGATTAGTTGATTGATGCTATATTGGCTGGGGTATTAACTTCTGAGCTTTATGGATGCTTTTTCTAACTATAATCAAATTCAGATGACATCCGAAGATGAGAGAAGATGGTGTTTATTACCGAGAATGGCTTATACTACTATAAAGTTTTGCCTTTTTGGTCTTAAAAATATCAGAGCAATATATCAACAATTAGTCAATAAAATCTTCAAAGATCAAATCGATCGAAACATGAAAATATACATCAATGATATGCTCGTGAAAAGTGACCAAGCATCTCAGCATATTCATAACTTAGCAGAAGCTTTCGACATCTTAAGGAAGCACCAAATAAAGTTAAACCTAACTAAGTGTGCATTGGGGGTAACTTCAAAAAAATTTCTCAGATTCATGGTGACAAGGTGAGGCATAGAGGCTAATCTCAAAAAGATTAAGGCAATTCTCGATATGAAGCCTCTAACTTCAAAATGAGATATTCAAAAATTGATCGGACGTATTGCATCTCTTAGCTAATTTATTTCCAAGTTGGTGGAGCGATGCTTTTCATTCTTCAAAATACTCAGACAGATGAAAGACCTCAATTGGATAGAAGAATGCCAGAAAGCTTTTGAAGGTCTGAAGTTGTATTTAAGCTTCCCTCCTTTCTTAACAAAGCTAAGTATTGGTGACAAGGTGCTTATATATTTGGCTACATCCTTTGAAGCCGTGAGCTCAGTTTTGATTTGAGAAGATGATAAAGTGCAAAAATCCATCTATTACATAAGTCAGATTCTACATGGTGCAGAGATAAGATACTCCCGACTCGAGAAGGTCATCTACAAAATTATCATCACCATGTGATGACTTCGCCCATACTTTCAAGCTCATTCGGTTAAGGTGTTAACCGATCTTCCCTTAAAAATCTTGCTACAACAATCGGACACTTCGAGAAGAATGGTGAAGTGGACAGTCAAACTCAGTGAGTTTGATCTTTTTTATCTTCCTTGTTCCACTGTAAAAGCTCATATTTTAGTTGACTTCATTGTTGAACGAACGACATCAAGCGACGAAACAACTCAGGAGCAACCTGAAGAAGAAACTTTGAAACTGGCATGGATCTTATATGTAGATGGAGCATCAAATTCACAGAGTTGCGAAGCAGGCCTCATCTTGACTAATGTTGATGGAGTAGTCCCTGAGTATGCTCTTCGGTTCGCTTTCAAGACTTTCAATAACCAAGCTGAGTATGAAGCCTTGATAGCTAGCCTCAAGGTGGCTAAGAATCTTGGCATAAAATATTTAAAAGTTTTCACTGACTCATAATTGATGGTTAGACAAGCCTGAGGAGAATATGAAGCATGAGACTCAATTCTAGCAAAACATCTACATAAGCTTCGATCTCTACAATCAAGTTTTGACCACTTTGAGATCTTCCACATACCTCACTTGAAAAATGTCTGAGCTGATTCGTTATCTTGACTCGCAACTTCTGGATATCATGAGTTGAAAAAAATCTTCATTGAACATTTCGATAGCCCGAGTATTGATGAAGTCGAAGAAGTTTATCAAGTTCAAGCTAGCTATGAATTAAGTTGGATCAACCCCTTTGTCGAATACTTAACTAGCAGGACACTGCCAATGGACCAAGTAGATGCATGATGAATAAAATGGTTGGCAACTCAATATGTACTTGTTGATGCACAACTTTATAAAAGATCAACATCTTTATCCTTACTCAAATGTTTTCGTTCTTCTGAAGCCGATTATACCCTCAGAGAGATCCATGAAGAAATCTGTAGTAATCACCTGGGGGATAGATTGCTATCCTATAAAATACTTTGGCAAGGATATTATTGACTGACTATACAAAAGGATGCTGCCGACTTAGTATAAAAATGTGACCAGTGCCAAAGATTTTCCAACATTTAAAAACCTCCCATCAAATCATCTCACATCAATTTCAGCACCTTGGTTGTTTGACCAATAGGGGGTTGACATAGTTGGTCCATTCCCTCCTGCAAGTGATCAACGGTGATCTATAATGGTCACCATCGACTACTTCCCTAAATAGGTGGAAATAGAGCCATTAGCACAAATAACGGAGAAAAAGATGATGGATTTTCTGTGAAAGTCGATCAATTGCCGATTTGGTCTATCCAGAGTGATCATCACGGACAATGCCAACAATTCAATAATGCTAAGTTTGAGAAATTTTGCACGAAGTACCATATTATCTATAGGCTTACTTCGGTCAGACATCCACAATCTAATGGAGAAGTCAGGATGACTAATTAAATGATATTACAAGGTCTGAAGATAAGATTGGATCAAGCCAAAGGTCAATGGGCCGACAAACTCTATAGTGTACTATGATCTTATTGAATAACTCCTCGGATTTCGACTGAGAAAACTTCTTTCAGCTTAGCATTTGGAACTGAAGCTGTGATCTCAATAGAAATCGGCCTATCATCAACTTGAGTGGAATACTATGATGAGTCAATCAATTCGGACAAACAAAGCATCGACTTAGACTTGCTCAATGAAACTTGAGGGCAGGCTCAACAAAGAACATAGCAATAATGGATAGTTCGGTATTATAATTCTCAGGTCAAACCCAAAATTTTTCAAATAAAAGATCTTATCCTCAGAAGAGTTGAAGTCTCCAAACTAATTGAGCAAGAAAAATTATCTCCAAATTAGGAAGGTTCTTATAGAATCTCGAAAGTACTCCGATCAAGAGCATACAAAATCGTAAACTTAGATGGCACAAAAATTTTTTGGACTTGGCATGCCTAGAATCTACCCATATATTACTAGTAAGTCATTTGGATTAAATAAAATACATCAATGACTTCTTTTCTATGACACTATGCCAACAAGTTCATTTATTCGGTAATCCATCAAATAACATGATTGATTGACATTTGATCATATAATTAAATTGTTGGCTGACATCCAGTGAAAAGTTATTTAGCTGATACCGAGTAACTAGCTTATGGTAAGAAATTAGTTGGCTAACATTTGATTAACCAACTTGGGGTTTGAAACACCTGAAAATGGTAGTTAATCAGCATATACCTGATTAACTAAGGGTCAAATATCTCGAAATGAATTTGAGTTAGAAAATGCTTTCGACGACTGACTACATTGCTTAAGTTGACATTCTACAGCAATCGACTACTTGACTTAGAAAAATTTTTACTAAGTCAATTCTATTCACCGTTGTCTATGCTCTTCTATCGACTATTTTACTTAAAAATTTTTGAGGATTGTAATCTATTGCTGCCTACTATGCCTGCTGACTACCCTAATTAGTCACTCCATCCAAAGCATTAAATGAAATCAAAAAAAAAAAATCTGCATAGAACGGATTTGAGGAGTTCATTTAATTCCAAAATGAAGTTTGTACATAGTCAAAAGACAAAACAAAAGTGCAAAGAGCTCAAGGATGTTCGTTGAGACTGCCTGCTTTCCTCACCACTTTTAGGGGCCTTGTCTCCCTCATCCTTACTAAAAGCCTCCATTAGGCTGCAACTTGCTTAGGTTTAGTTTGGGCTAAAGGCGACGAAGGGCCATCATGCAGTCTTCAAAGTCAACTCGATAAGTGATGGTTGACCTTTCGGCAATTTCATCCTCGAACACTTGGGATGCTCGAAACTTGGTCAGTGCCCAAGAAGCTACTTTCTGGGCCCGAGTTTCTATCACTGACATCTTCTCCTCTGCCTCCCAAGTGGCCTTCTCAGCATCTCTTCTTTTGTCCCTCTTCTCAGTGAAGGTAGCTTTCGCCGACTCCGTCTCCTTCTTGAAGTCGGCCTTCAGCTTCTTCAGCTCCTTTTTCAACTGGGACTCTAGGTTGGCAGCTTTATCTTGAGCGAAGGCTAACTCGACCTCGAGTAGAATGAGTTTATCTTGATATTTCTTCTCTTGCTCCTTGGCAGTGTAGAGAAGTTCCTCAACTACTTCAGCTCGAGCATTAGCAATTTGAGCTTGATCCTCCATTTAGTGGTTGAGACGGTCGAAAGCAATCAACCCCTCATACAAAATTATTGCATCGTGTGCCAGCTGCAAGAAAGAAAAATTTGCTAAGTTAACAATTCAAAAAAAAAATAACAGGTGAACATCCAAACTTACCAATAACAACGATGCATAGGAGCCCGATATGATTTCTTCGACTGGATGGGCTTTCCTTTCTTCCCAGTCGATGGGAAGCATCACCATCCTTATCAACTCCCCGACGAGGCGATGGTCTCGAAGTGCCGCATCAGTCATCTTGATGCATATTTTGAGTGTGACGTACATCTCTTCAAGATGCTTCGAAGGGCATACTCGATGGTGAAGGTAGGGTCCATCGGCGCCTTTCCTCGATTGGCACTTGTGGTGGTCGAAGAAGTTTGGTGCAAAGCAACCTGGCCAATGTTCGAGTCACCTTGCACCGGCAGGGCTTGAATTGCCATGGCAGGACTAATTGATGCCTCGTCGATAATGATGACATCATTGATGGACACCATTGGCACCAATGGTGGAGATGATGCTTCCTTTGGCGAAGATCCTCAGGGTGGTGAGGGCAGTTGGGTGCTCCTCGACTCACATGAAAAAGATCCTTCTCGAGGTTTCTTTGGTGGCCCCTGAGAAGGTCCACCAGGACTAGAGCCCGATCTCTTCCTGATGGCATGCCGGATAGCTTCCGTCGAAATCTTCATATCTATAAGTCAACCAGGAAGTTTAGTCTCCAGATAAAAAGCAAATCTATAGAAAGACTTGAAAATTCAAAAAGAAAAGTCTACCTTTGGAGTTAACCTAATTTAGCCTGGCATCATACAATGACTGCTCTTCGAGAAGTTTCCATTGTGTTGAAACTTTGCACAAAGCAGTAACTAGTACTGCTCCTTATCTTCCTTAAGGACTACTTCATTCTCATTTGGAGAAAGATTGGGCATAGTTCAGATCCAGCTGAAAGCCCATGGATGGTCAGCAGTGATATAGAAGAACTTATTATTCTACCTATGGATGGAAGAAAGAAGCCCAATAATAAATTGACGACGGCACCAAGGAATAAAAAACCACCATCCTTTCTCTCGAGGATGTTTTTTCACCATAAAAAGGGCATGAAAAAGGGAGATCCTCGATTCAAAGTGGAGGAGATGACAAAGGACAATAAAAGAAGAAATGATTCAGATAGAATTAGGAGCAAGTTAAGCAAGAACTATATCATACAAATCAAAAATGTTGACAAAGAAAGAATGCAAAGAAAATTGAAGTCCCGACCAAAGGAACTCTTCATAAAAGGTAATATAGCCATCAAGAGAATAGACAACCTGACCATATCGGCTAGATGTCGACAACCTATACAGACTCAAGATCCAATAATGATCCCTTAACTGAAGCACGTTGGCCTCGGACAATTTAGACTTCTCATGAAGAGGTCCAGCAAGATTCTAAATAGCCGACTGACCATCCGACTCATGAGAACCATAGCGATCCTGCCGAGAGGAAGTAACATCCTCAAAAACATCTTGAGGAACATCCTCGATCTCTCTCCAGATAGTTGGAGCCCAAGAATCTTGATCTCTCGCAACGTTCTCATCTTCAGACTCCCTTTTGGATGAAGACATTCCTAAAAACTCTTAAAGAAACCCTGTGAAACTAGAAAAGAAAAGAAGGAAGGGATCGACCTCACAAGTACACCAACAATGATGGAGGAGCCGACAATGATGAGGCCTAAAACATCGGGGAGGATGAACCCTATGCTCGACTAAGGGTCGGAACAATGAAAATCAGAGCAAAAATGGGATTGGTAGCAAAGAAGCTTGAAACTGGAAGAAGATTTAAAGGGAAGAAGACCTCCTATTTATAAGGATGCCTGATGGCTACAATCAACGTAAAAGATCCCGCCATCACTTGGGATTCTGATGCATGGCAGTGATCTCGGCTAATGACTTATCCGGCCTTCCGATGCACCACCACTATGATCTTGCCAAGTCAGTCGGATCTATGTGAGAATCAATTGAACAAATAATCAGTTGACACATGGCTGACTTGGACTGCTCGGGAATCATTACTCTATTGCATGATCTTCCGTAATCATTATAGAAAATCTTCTCGAGCGACCTGCGATAATAAATGTCGCACGTCCCGCGAAACGACAGAGCCGCTGCATGTCTGAGGATGCGACAAAATGACTATGCACTCTACAAGACGATAAAATAGTTGGACACCCAATCACACTATAGCATTGGACTCAGGAGTTGGAGGGCAAGTGCTGAGGTGAATCCTCAGCTCACCATCGACTAAGTAGGTGACCGACCAAAAGGACTACATTGATTTCGATGAGAGCCAGCAATCCAATTTGGATTTCAGCTGACAATCCAGTTGATTAAGTTCAGCCGACTAAGTTCAACATGCACCCAACGATCCTGAATAATATTTGGCTGATGACTTTATCGGTGCTTTACCAACTATCTTGATCCCGAAAAAATAAAGGTTAAGCAACAATTATTTGGTACAAGTATTAACTACCTGCGATTATGGGGTCATGGGATACAATAATCACCCACTAACGACCTAGTACTCGATTTTAATGACGGTTAATGTGGTAACCATCCAATAAATGCAATAAGTCCCACGTTCCAAATTTTAAGGGATAGGAGTCACACAGTAACGACATTCTCCGCCCTATTTAAAGGAAGGTAAGAGGGAGGACTAGGGTAAGATTTTTCTAACTCAATTCTTAGCACTTGCATTTTAATTTTTTTCTACTGTTTCCTATCTCCGACTGACTTAAGCATCGAAGGGTTCTCCGCTGAACAACTTTCGGTAAGCAGACGTGATTTTGCAGGTTTCTTGCCATCTAACAGCTAGGCACAATACCTTGGCTCATGGCTGACTATCTCGCCAGAGATTCGCAGCAACAGATTGTATCCAAATATTAAGTTGTATCGAGATAAGTTTTGAGTATACTTGACAATGCATGGGCCATTTGAGAATTGGCTTTAATCTGCAGAGAGTCATGCAGATCTAGCATTAAGTTGAGAATGAATACGTTGCTCTCTGATCATGAACATTTATCTAACTTTTTTTTCTGAATTTATTAATCTAGCTATAAATGCTTAACTGACCGGGCCCATACATGGTGCGACACCTACCATGTCACGTTAGATACAGCTTATACATATTGCTTACTTAATAGCTGACTAGCTGAGCCTATTTCTAAGGGTTAAGTTGTTCGTAGTTGTATAATATCATGGTTCTTTTGCGAGAATGTCTTGCTTATCACACCACGTCGATGTGAGAAGGTTTCAAGGACTGGGCCTGCGTTCTTGTGCCGTTTGAGCCTACAAGTTCAGGCTCTGGCCCGGCCTGACTTGTATCAGGCCCGATAATTCTTTCATGGCTCATTAATACACTATGTTTTGTTTTGTTTTGTTTCTTTTTTCTTTTTTTTGTTGAAATTGGGAGGGCAGTCCCACCCGTATTTTATTTAAGCGAAGTATATATACGAGTTCAACTGCCTGCCACTTGAGCCGTGGCCTATTCTGGTGGGGATAAGATTATGTACAGGGATTTACATCATGTCCCGTGCTTCGACAGAACATGCAGCGTGGTAGCTTCACAAACTTAGTTTTGGCTCTTTAGGAAGTGGGAGGTTAGTAAACCTGTGGACAACATGATACCTCTTCCCGTGAAACCCGCTGAGGGCAGTCCCGTAACCTTCCTCTTCATTTTTTGATCATCTCATTTTAGATTCTAGACTGTTTTTTGCCAACTCCATTATACAGTCAGTTACACAGAATATTCAGTTCAGTTTTGGATTGCCCATTTGGAGATTGTTGCCTGGTTTTGCAACCGCCTCCAAATTCTTTGGAACAGCGAGTTGGGAGTTAAGGCTTCGTATCTGAATATTCTGTTGTTTCGCTTTTTCCACATGCTCCAACAAGTTACCGACCATGGACAATCTCATGCTGTTCTTACCCGCTTATCTTTGAAACATAATCTCTAGGAAGACCAATATTTATTGTTTGGTGACAGCCTGGGAGTGGGGGGCCGAACTATGGTGCTGGCCAGCTTCTTTTCCTCAAATTGTATGCTATTACTATGTCATTATTGTATACTAGCCAATTGAACACCTTAACCTTCTCTAGGAGCGGTAATTTCTAGTTTATGTTGCCAAAGAACGACCTCATGGACCTCATCCCTCCACCATTTAAAAACTCTTAGCGTTTTTAATACACGATTGAAGCTCAAGTATGTGACTAAGGGAAAGGAGCCTAAGCAAAGATGATCCATTCGAAAAGTATATATTTCGTCCATGATGAGTATATATGACCCTATGTAAGAATTGGTTGCAGATTAGGAAGCATCGAATCCATCGATGTTGGGTTAGCCAGGAGATCCTCTTAACCATACAAAATAATAACACATAAGGCAAAGGTATGAGTTGTGGATCAGTGGATTGTCTCTCACTTGTCTCCTATTCAAAGTAGAATGCAAGATATTGGAAAAGGTGATGGTGAATCAGGTAGTAGGCGATTTGAGAATTTTGATCAATGATTTGATTGCAGAGACATCACACATGGGCTTCTAGAGATAGCCAAGGTATTGATACTAATAGTGGTGGTTGGTGATGCTAATAGGTAAAGGCAAGTCAAGGCTTGAGAGTGTCTCAAAGAGGTGCAATTGAGAATCGTGGAAAGTTCAAATCAAAGAAGAAGGTGACAATTGATCCAATAGAGATAATTAATGATTTAGAGGTCTCAGATATTGGTAGTGAGACGTTTGAAACCTCAAAACCTGGATTACCTGTATTATCTCTTGATAATAGCAATGACAACAATGATAGCATGAGTAGTGATGATAGATCAGATGATTATTTTTACTGTGAAAGTTAAGATTCATTTTTGATAATATATATTTGTATAGTCTCTAGTTGATCTAGATAAGATTTATTATTTTCATATTATTTCTCAGTGTGACTTCTTCACAACTTATATTAGTGATGATTTTGGTAGTGTCAAGATGGGCAATGGAGTAATTAAGATTATAGGCATAGGAGATGTTTTCTTGGAAATCAGTATTGGTTGCTAACTATTGTTAAAAAATATGAGACATATTTTAAATGTCCATCTATACTTGATCTCCACTAGAATATTTGATGATGAAGGTTATCACAATCACTTCGGTAAAAAAAAATAGAAGTTCACCAAAGGTTCTCTAGTGGTAGCAAGGGAAAAAAAATCAAGCATACTTTACATGATACAAGCAAAATTGTGCAAGATGAAGATGAATATAGCTGAAGATTTCTTTACTGAATTATGACATAAGTGACTAATTGGCCACATAAGCGAGAAGGGACTTGAAATCTTTGCTAGAAAGAAACTCCTTTCTATAAAAGATACGTTTCTAAAGATATGCACTAATTTTTTGATTAGCAAATAATATAGAGTTGTAGTTTATAAATCTCCACATATAAAATCAAATATTTTGAATTTAATTAACATTGATGTTTGGACTATGGATGCTAGAACTCTCTTGGTAGTACTTTATATTTTGTTATTTTTATTGATGACTATTCTAGAAAAGTATATATTTTATTTTGAAATCTAAAGACTAGATGCTCGATGTGTTCTAGCATTTTCATGTTGATGTTGAAAAAAAAATATGAAGGCAACTAAAATGTATTCAGATAGATAATAATGGTGAATACAGGGGCTCATTTAAAAAATATTATCGAGATATATGGCATTAAGCTTGACAAAACTGTTCCTAAAACATCTTAACATAATGGAGCCGTTGAGAGAACGAGTTGTACTGTTTGTTAAGGAATTTAGTGTATGTTCTCTCATGTTAAATTTTCTAAATCCTTTTAGAGTGAAGCGATGAGAACCACAATATATATATTTGATTAATCTTTCTTCTTTGGTTGCTCTTTAAAGTGGTTAGCCAGAAAGAGTGTGTACTGGGAAAGACATTTCATATGATCACTCAAGGGTGTTTGGCTATAGGATATTTATTCATATCCCTAAAGATGAAAGATTGAAGCTTGATGGTAAGTCTAAATAGTGAATCTTTCTAGATTTGCACATGAAGAGTTTGGCTACTGATTATGGGATCCAACTGATAAAAAGGTTATCAAAAGTAAAAATATTGTATTTCTAGAAGATCAGATTATTAAAAATTTTAAAAAAGTAGAAAAATCAAAGTTTATCACTAGAAATTATATTGATCTGGATCCAATACCTCCTACTATGATAAATGATGATAATAGTGGAGATGTATAAAAAAATAATGATAATGCAGTTGATGAGCCTATACCTGATAATGATATATGAGATGAGTATATTAAGCAAACCCTTTCGGAATCACCAGTTGAGCCTCAATTGAGAAGATCTATCAGAGAGTATCAACCTTTTCAAAAATATTTTCCTAATGAGTATGTAATGATCACTAATGAAGGAGAATTAAAATACTATCAAGAGATCATGAATCATGAGTAAAAGAGAGAGTGGTTAAAAGCCAAGCATGAGGAGATAAAATATTTGTATGAGAACCATATATTTGAGTTGGTGGAACTACTCCACCAACTCAAATATAAGAGAGCACTTAAGAATAAGTGCATGTTTAGATTGAAGACTAAAGAGAAGAGCTTATAGTCAATGTATAAGGCATAATTGATTGTAAAGGGATTTGGCCAGAAAAAGTATATTAACTTTGAAGAAATTTTCTCATCTATCGTCAAGATATCTTCAAGCTGAGTTATTATTGGTTTAACTACAAATATGAATTTGAAAATTAAACAACGTATTGTGAAAATTATTTTCCTTCATGGAGACTTGGATGAGAAAATTTATGTAGAGCAGCCAAAGAGATCCACAATTAAAGGCAAAGAGCATCTTGCATGCAGATTAAAGAAAAGCTTATATGGACTCAAGCAGGCATCTCGGTGTAGTATAAAAAGTTTGATTCCTTCATAATGGATCATGAATATATTAAAATCACTTCTGATCATTGTGTATTTATAAAAAGATTTTTTGATGAAGATTTCATTATTCTCTTGCTTTATATGGATGATATGTTAATGATTATTGGCCATGATGCTAGAAAGACTAAAATTTTGAAAAGAGAGTTGAGCAAGTCCTTTTTATGAAAAATTTGGGCCAGCTAAATAAATTCTTGACATGAGAATTACTCATGATAGGAAGAGTAAAAAATTTTAGTTATCTCAAGAGAAATATATTGAAAGGTGCTAGACAAATTCAATATGAGCAAGTCCAAACTAATTTGCTCTCCACTTGTAGGTTACTTTAAGTTTCAAACAATATCTTACAATTGATAAAAATAAAGAAGAAATGAGGAAGGTTCCTTATGCATTCATAGTTGGTAGTTTGATGTATGCAATAGTTTGTAAAAGATTGGATATTGCTCATGCAATTGATGTTATAAGTTGATTTCTCTCTAATCCTGATAAGAAACATTAGATAGCTATTAAATAGATCCTCAGATATCTCAGAGTTACTTCTATAGTTTGTTTGTATTTTAGTAATGATAAATTTGTATTGGATGGATATACAAATATAAATATAGTTGGTGATATAGATTCTAGAAAATCTATGTTGGGATACTTGATGATTTTTTTAAGGAGAATAATATTATAACAATCTAAATTATAAAAATATTTTACTTTGTCCACTACAGAGGTTGAGTTGTTGGGAATAGTGTCCCAAAGCCAATCGTCAGCCTGTTGATGGTTGTGCTCCTTTTGTATTAGTACATAAATTATAAATAAATAAAAATTATTTTGATATTTTTTCATCACAAATGTTTCATCTTCTAATGAACTCCTGTGTTGTGGTGAAATCCTTAGGACTATTTAGACTCGACAAAGGAGGATTTGTCGCTTAGTCCTTAAACATGTTCGCGACCAAATGATACGTTGTTACCAAGGACGACAACGTTTATCGAGCATAGGTCATTGTGTGCCATATGGGTTGGTTGTCCTCATAACCAAAGAGTGTGGAGACACTGGTATGGCATACAGGTGAGATGTAACGGTACATCTGCACTGAACGTGACCAACTCCGGAGCTATTTCTGCTGTCAAGATTTGCTCCGATGGGATATGGGTATAAATGTCCCTCCGACCTGAGACCGCCACGGTGACTTGCAAGCAACTCACTGCACTTAGGCACTGGACTACCTGAATTTCTAATTCAGTGATGGAAGGTTGCTGGGTGTAGTCAAGTACTTGACTTGTCGGTGCGTGTGTCAAGATGGGATTGACCACTCTAGTTTAGAAACTGTGTACAGTCGTGTTTCAATTTAGCAAAATCTTGGGCAGGGTAGTCCTAGTGAGGAGTCACAGGACTAATTGAGTTGAGCACGATTCGGATGATATCATCAGGGTTGACAGTTTAACCTTGAGTCATCCTAAACACAAGGGTCAAAAGGGATGAATTATACGGTAACCATATTCACGTAGGTTCTGAATGTTGCGATTGTGATTATTCGACCTATCCAATCATCGGGTACCATTGCTAGATGGTCACTTCGATTAGTACAGAAATTGATTCCTGTGCTACCGGTTTAGGTTCGAACCTGCGGGGTCACACACATTAGAGGTTCCTTTCTGATCTGATGGCTGATTATGAGTCTTATCTATCTGGGACTCTATGATTGAGAATTAGGATTCTCTAATCATAAGTTTCACACATTTTGGGTACCGGGGTCAAAATTTTGAATTTCAAATTTTGAATTTGAAATTTGAACTCTTTGATCAGGGTTTCATATCGATGGTCTCTGATGCCTGATTGCCCATCGAATTTGGACTCAATATTTATGAGAGATTTAATTAGTGATTTAATCACTAATTAACTCAATTTGATTGAGTAATTATTTTTGGATCAAGTCCAATTGAATTGGATTCAGTTTGGATTGACCCGATTAGGTTAAATGTTGACCTAATCGCTAAGGTGGTTTAGTCCCTGATTTGATCAGGGGTTAGATTTAGTTAATTCCTGATTTGATTAGGATTTTATTGAGCCTAATTAAGCTTAATTATGTTGGGTTTAATCTGGTCTAATTGTGCTTAACCTATTTTAAACTAGGTTGGCTCAATTTGAATCAAACCACCTTGTTTTAAATTTCCTGCGACACCCAACTTCCTTGCACCCATTTGAATTCACGAGAAGAAACTTCTCATGAAATTTTTCTCACACAAAACCCTTCCCCACATCCTCATTTGTGCGCCATATGGATGGATAAAATAATTAGTTAGCCATTCAAATTCAAAGCATGTTTGAATGGATAACTTATCACTTGCCCTTTCATCCTTATCCATTTTGTGCGCCACATTACTTACACGAGAAAAAGTTTCTCATGAAACTTTTTCCACGCACAAAGAGCCACGCCCCTTCTCTTCTCACACACAAAAGGATAGGGATAAGTTGGTTTTCGTTTGAATTCAAATTTGATTTGAATTCAAATGTGTAACCTCTTGTCTTTATCCTCTCACGCGGATAAGACACGTTCGACGTTGTTTTAAAAAGAGGAGAAAGGTGGGACGTGCGTAGAAATTTTAGGAGAGAAACTTTGGGGCGTGAGGAAGGCTTCTGCACAAGGTGAAGGTCCAAAACCTTTCGAGAGAAAAAGAAAGAAAAGAGAGAAAATTGGGCATAGGGTTTTTGGTGTGTACCCTAGGGTTTCTACCTAGGGTTCGGGAAGTGAGATTGGTGTGCCACGAGTGTCGTGAGTCCACCAAATTTTAGGGAGAGATCCATCAGCCTCTCTAGCAATTGTGCAGATGATTCAAAGTGTTTGAGAAGTCGGCACACATCGATCGAAGGAGTTCGATCAACATCTGCCATCAAAAGGGTGAAATCACGAACTAGCATTCGTGAGGAGCTGATCAGACGAGAGCTTCGTGTGGATGATCCACAGAGGCCAGACATTTGGGTGGCTGCGACGTGACTATCAGAGCCCCCCGACGGTGATCAGATTACGGTGATCGACTACCCGTAAAAGGTGATGTGTTCTGAACACAGTACTGTAAAATGTTTAATGATTCAAATTTGAATTTCAAATTTAAATGCATGCTGTTGTATCATATTTAGATCCTAGTGTAGGGTTAATTAGTATTAATTAATGAGATTAATTAATAATTCCACTGTAAAATAGTAATTTTAAAAAAGTTTTAAAATTACCATTTTGCCCCTGTACTAAATTTTCACTTCAAATGGTATCAGAGCCATGGTTCTAGAATATGATATACATATGCATGCATAGATTAAGGTGTAATCTATAAGTTTAAATTTGAAATTCAAAATTCAAAATTTGAAATTCAAAAAGATTTAAAATTTGAAATTTGAAATTTGTTAGAAGTTTCAAATTTGAAATTCAAAATTTGAAATTTGAAATTTGGTTGAAATCTCAAATTTGAAATTTGAAATTCGAAATTTGAAATTCAAAATTCAAAATTCAAAATTTGAAATTTGAAATTTGGTTGAATTCTCAAATTTAAAATTTGAAATTTAAAATTCGAAATTTGAAATTCAAAATTTAAAATTCAAAGATTGGAAATTCGAAATTTGGAATTTGGTTGAAATCTCAAATTTAAAATTTAAAATTTAAAATTTAAAATTTGAAATTTGAAATTCAAAATTTAAATTTTGAAATTGGTATATTTAGATATACTTGATCCAAGTAGCAAGTAATCTAATTGGGTTGGTTGCCATGGCCGTCCGGTCATAGGAAAAAGTAGGGTTTAAAGGTCCTCTCTTCCTATTCGATGGGGTCTCCTATGGCGGTAGGGGTGCCGATGCAATTACATCCCATGCCGATGAAGCAGCGAAAGGACTTAATTAAGAAATTTATCATGAATGTGTTAGATTAGATCTAAAAAAAAATTTATGATTTATTTTGAGTTATTTTTTGTTATGAAATGAGCAATAGAATTGCTGTTTATGAAATGTGCTGACCCATTTGTGAAATGAGTTAACACATTTGGTGAACAGAAAATAAAATCTTTCAAATTTGAAAATTATTTTCGAAATGCCAAACCCTGACCCATCAGTCCAAGTACTTAATTAAAAGAATTAAGTGTTGTCTAGTAGGTCTAGAATTGTGAATTAAGACCTAAGACAATTGCATAAACTTTTGGGTCAATGGGTTAGATGAATTAGGTCCATAATTGGGTTAGACCTAAGGTTAGTTTAAAAAATAGACTAATTAGAGTAATTGGTCAAATCTAATCAAAAGTTGAATTAGATTAGGTCAAGGATACTCTAGACTCAACTTCAATAGTTGTAGTTGAATGGGTCCATGTCTTTAACTAGACCAAGATGGACTTAATTCATGGCTACGCGGTAGAGCCCTATTTACTAAGTTGATCAAAATTAAAACTAATGAACCGGTTGGTGTCTAAGGTAAGTTCGGCAGTTTTGACCAGTGGTTCTTAAGCGAGAGCTACTCGCATTGATTCGATCATTGATGAGTTAATGGCAAATCCTCACCACTGATCTCACTTACCTGGCCAATCTGGTAAGTTAGATTTTGATTAGATCACTTGGTGATTAGAGCTCACCCATGTCATTAGGTAAATCAGTGTGACTGATTTAGGTGCTCCTAATGCCAGCTTTAATTAAATCCTTTTTAATCTGACTTGGTGAAGTCAGTGGGAGGATTGAAATTGGCTGGATGATTTCTTCTCTACTATTCTTTAATAAAATCCTCAAAATTATTAGGTCCCTAAAATGATTAAGTTATAATGATAACTAAGTCATAGCCTCCCATTAAGTGAATGATAATGAGTCCATTAGTTCAATGATCATTGGAGGCCCAAAGGCCTGGTGCTCATTGGCTAATGAAATTATTATTCATAATATGATAATTTGATTGAGTCTTTCTGATGGTGGTTAGGTTGGCCGGTCAAAGTCGGGCCTGATCATTTATTGGTCCGATTCACTAAATTAAGTCATGTTAATGGTTGGACCTAACCAGATCTTTTCAGTGGAGGCCAAAGCCTACTGATTAGGTTCTGGGGCAAAATCAATTACTAGAAGTTGTTTAGAGAAACAACTGGTTAAGAACCTACCCATAGATGCACATGGGTTGACCAACCAAAGTTGGGCTCGTGTGTAGTCTGTGTGGATTCTAGTACCCATTAAGGATTTAAAGTAATTCCTCGAATTGGAGGATGAGGCTACCAGTTCGTAAAAATATTGGGAAAAACTTTAGACTAAAGTCCAAGTCTTTAGTATTAATTTATGTACTAATAGAGGTCTCATTTTCCTTTAAGCAGCTATGGCCACTACCCTGTCGCTCCGGTCATTATTAGATAATGACAAGCTCATGGGACCCAATTTCGATAGCTGGTATCGAAAATTGAAAATCGTCCTTGAGCATGAGCGGATCCTTTATGTAGTAACGGATCCAGCACCTGAGGAGCCAGCTCCGAACGCTAGTAAGGCGATCCGAGACACTTACTTGAAGTGGCTCAATGACCGTACCACCGTTCGATGTATTATGCTGGCAGCAATGAATGACGAGTTCAGCCGAAGGTTTGAGAACGCCCAGCCACAGGAGATGCTTCAAATGTTGAACGACTCCTTTGGCACGCCTGACGACGTTGAAAGGCACAAAACTAGTTATGCCATTTTCAATGCTCGGATGAGGGATGGGGCCTCAGTCACTGATCATGTACTGTACATGATCGAGATGATTGAGTGCCTAAGCAAATTGGGCTTTCCTCTGCACGAGCAGCTCGGTAAGGATGCGATCCTTAATTCCTTGCCCAAGTCCTTCCTCCCATTCCTTACTCATTTTCGAATGACAAAGCCTGCAGTAAACTACCACGGATTGTTGGGGTTGCTGCAGAACTTTGAGAAGGATCACCAACTCCATAAGTAGTCGGTGAATGTAGTGGGAGGGTCTTCTTCTCGTCGTCAACCCTTTGGGAAGGGGAAGAAGAACAAGAAGAAGAAAAATAAGAAGGTGCAATCTCATGCTGGGATAGTAGCACGGGGTCAGACCAAGAAGTGCAAGCATGACCAGAGCCAGGTGGAGTGCTTCTTTTGCAAGAAGCACGGGCATTGGAAGAGGAACTGTCCTCAATACATTGCCTCCCTGGACCCGAACAGGACAAAGAGGAAGCAAGGTAATTATATGATAACTCCTTGCAACTTTTTGATTTGTGATACTACTGCCTGGGTATTGGATACCGGAAGCCCTTATCATATTTGTAATTCAATGCAGGGTCTGCAGGTCAGTAGGAGATTTGATGAAGGCGAGAGGTTCCTGAATGTTGGAGATGGAAGCAAAGTTTCAGTTCTAGCTTTAGAAATCATGAGTCTTGTAATCAATTCTCGTAATATAATTCTGAGTGAATGTCACTATTGTCCAAGTTTTTTATTAAATATTATTTCTGTAGGCCTTTTGGCCATGTACAGTTATGATTTTTTAATAAAAGGAAATATTTGCAATATCATTTTGAATGGTGTTACAATATTTGTTGGACAATTAAATAATAGAATTTACTTATTATCACAGCCTGTTAATGTGGTTCAAAAATTCGGTAAACGCTCTAGAATAGATAATGTGTCAGAAGTCTACCTTTGGCACTGTAGGCTAGGTCATATCAATAAGAACAGGATAAACAGGTTGGCTCAAGAAGGAATTCTTGAAGTTAGTGATTGTGAATCACTTCCAACCTGTGAGTCTTGTCTTCTTGGGAAGATGACCAAGTCAACTTTTATTGAAAAAGGTGAGCGAGCCAGTGAACTCTTAGGTCTGGTACATTCTGATGTATGTGGACCCATGAGCTCAAGTGCAAGAGGTGGATTTTTCTACTTCATAACCTTCACAGACGACCTATCTAGGTATGGGTATGTCTATTTAATGAAGCATAAGTCGGAATCATTTGAAATGTTCAAACTATTCCGAAATGAGGTAGAAAAACAAACTGGGAAGTGTATTAAAACTCTTCGATCTGATCGAGGAGGTGAATACCTTTCCAATGAGTTTCTGACGTATCTAGGGGAGAATGGGATTCTCTCTCAGTGGACTCCTCCTGGAACACCACAGCATAATGGTGTGTCTAAAAGGAGGAATTGGACCCTGTTAGACATGGTTCGATCCATGATGGGGTTTGCTGGTCTGCCGATCTCCCTCTGGGGATATGCACTCGAATCGGCTTGTTACCTTCTAAATAGAGTTTCGAGTAAGTCTGTAGCCAAAACGCCATATGAGATATGGATAGGACGTAAGCCAGTACTCTCGCACCTTAGGGTTTGGGGGTGTCCGGCTTATGTTAAACGTTTAATTACAGACAAGCTTGGACCTAGGTCTGACAAGTGTAATTTTATAGGGTACCCAAAAGAGACCAAAGGGTATTATTTTTACCTTGCTGATGAGTAAAAGGTGTTTGTCAGCCTTAAGGCAATCTTTTTAGAAAAGGAGTTCCTTAGTGAAGGAACTGTTGCCTCTAAAGTCGAACTTGACGAAGTTCGACAGGTGGAAAAACCGACACATATTACTGAACCTGAACCGAATTTGATTAGATCAGATCCGGAGCCCATTGATTATGCACCCTTAAGGCGGTCTGGTAGAGTACCACATCAACCGGACAGATACTATGGTTTCTTGGTCCGGGATGGTGATCCTGTCGAACTTGATGAAAACGATGAGGATCCGATCACCTACATGGATGCAATGCAGAGACCTGACTCTGAGAAATGGCTAGAGGCCATGAAATTCGAAATGGAGTCCATGAAGGTCAACGATGTGTGGACATTGGTTGACCCACCCGAAGGAGTAAAACCCATAGGGTGTAAGTGGGTCTTCAAAAGGAAGAGGGGCGCAGACGGAAAGGTGGAGACCTATAAAGCCCATCTGGTTGCCAAGGGATATCGTCAACGTTATGGTATAGACTATGACGAGACGTTTTCTCCTGTGGCAATGCTCAAATCCATTAGGATTATGCTTGCGATAACTGCCCATCTGGACTATGAAATCTGGCAGATGGATGTGAAGACAGCTTTCCTAAACGGAGAGCTGGACGAAGAGGTGTATATGATACAACCTGAAGGGTTCACATCCACAGATGAGTCTAAGGTGTGCAAGCTACAGAGGTCCATTTATGGACTTAAGCAGGCATCTCGGAGTTGGAACATACATTTTGATAGGACGATCAAAACGTATGGCTTCGTTAAGAACGGAGAAGAACTCTGCATTTATAAGTGGGCTAATGGTCCAATAGTAGTATTTCTTGTATTGTATGTGGATGACATTCTCTTAATCGGGAATGATGTCCTGCATTACAGGGAATAAAGATTTGGCTATCGTCACAGTTCTCCATGAAGGATCTGGGAGAAGCTTCCTACATCCTAGGGATGAGGATCTATAGGGATAGATCCAAAAAGTTGCTTGGCTTATCCCAGTCCACGTACATTGATACTATGCTGAAAAGATTCAACATGGAAAATTCCAAAAAAGGTTATCTATCGATAGGCCATGGAATTTCTCTCTCGAAGAGGGATTGTCCGACAACACCTCAAGAGAGAGAGCGTATGGGTAGGGATTCTATATACTTCGGCAGTGGGATCTATCATGTACGCCATGACATGTACACGACCAGATGTGGTATACTTACTAGGGGTAGTGAGTAGATACCAATCTGATCCAGGAGAGAATCACTGGAAGGTTGTTAAAAACCATCCTAAAGTATTTGAGAAATACTAAGGACCAGTGGCTTATATATGGTGAATCGGACTTGAGACTTATAGGATTTACAGACTCTAGTTTCCAGTATGATCGAGATGATAGCAAGAGTGTGTCAGGATTTATTTTTACCCTTAATGGTGGGCTGTCTACTGGAAGAGTTCCAAGCAGCACACTGTGGCTGATTCAGTATGCGAGGCGGAGTATATTGCTACAATCAGATTGCTGC